>NC_133658.1:635262051-635327051 GCF_037893015.1 Macrotis lagotis
TACCTTTCCCCAACCTCCACAGGTTACTAATTAACCAAACAAAGTGAGCAAGCATTTATTAAGTGCCTATTATGTGCCAAGTATCCCTCTGAGGAGGCAAAGAGGGAGGTGAAACCCTTGATTTCAAGGTTTGAACATCTAGTATAATGAGGAAGGTAAAAGGCAAAGATTTATGTATAAACCATATATTTATGAAGATATGTGCACACATATACATAGGTGCATGTATACATACATACAAATGTATATATCTGTATATATTTTTATAATATATGTTTTTGTGTGTATTCACACACATACACATACATATATGTGTATATACATATATATGTATATATATATATATATATATATGAGACAAATTGTAGTCATTCTCAGGGGGAGAGCTCTAAGATTAACATTTGTTACTTGCAGATATCCTGTCTCTCTCCATTTCATGGAGGAAGGACATATGGGTTCTATTTTCCAGATATTTTCTAAAGATAAAAAAGAAAAAAAATTTGAAAAGCAGATTATGCTAATGGAAATTTATCTATCTGCTGTGAGTGTGTATGTCCCATGTGTGTGCATGGCTTTCATTTCTTAGTTGATATGAAGGAAAGAGAAAAAAAGAAAGAAAAATTTCACACATTCCCAACCCAGATTTTAATATCAAATATTATAAGTGACAGTCTTTATCAATTTTTGACATTTCACTTACAAGATTAGGTGATTACTATAGAAAGAAAAATCATCACATTAACTAACACTGAAATAATTTTAAAGTTTTGTCCTTAAGATCCTAGAAATAATTCTGACAATAGACTAACAGGACAGATCTGTCAATCTGCTATAATATGTCTATTTAGATTAAGGAATTAATGTTTTTATGGTAAATGCTTTATACCAATTTATTTTCTCCATGAGAGCACTGATGCTTTCATATGCTCTCAGTTTCTTTCTCCTATCTAAAATGCATGCACACACCTACATTAACCATTTGCATTGAATTGCATGGTAAGTAATAAAAGTTATTAGTCTTACACAATTATATTTATCTTCTCTGCCTTAGTTCAGTATCTGGCACATATTAGGTGCTTCACAAATGATTGTTGATTGGTAGAACTGAACTGACTAATCCAAATGGTTGAGGAGTTAATAAATGCTGTTATAGACACCTCGATGGCTTAGTAGATAATGGAACCAAGGGTTTAGTGTCCTACTTCAGAAAATTACTAACTGTGTGACCCTGGATAAATCACCTAATCTCCCTCAGCCTGTGCTTCTTCCTCAATAAAGCAGGGATAATAATTCTACCTGCCATATAGAGTTGCTGAGAGGAGAGTTGTCAAACAAAAGACTCATGAGCTGAATGAGGCCATAATACTCTTGAGTGTAACCTGAACCAGATTAAAATGTAATTGCAAAATATTAAAAAAGCACAAAATATAATAAAACTTGGATAATATTGCATTTTAAAGCTGTTGATAGCCTGCAGGAAGCTTTATGTTCACATTAGTGGCCCCAATTCTATTTGAATTTGACACCATTGTTTGAATGGATCAAATGAGAAAATACATGCAAAGTGCTTACCAAACCTTAAACCATAAGGTAATTGTTAGCTACTTTTATTTCACACAGGGAAAACCAATCAGTTTATAAATTTCTCTGATTTGTAGAGCAGTAGAAAGGTGTGTGAAAAAAAAATTGCTTGAAGCAAAGGGATTGCTCTGCAATCATTAGGATGATTAGATTCAATATGGCATATTAATTATATATTATAACTAATTATATAATTATAATTATAACTAGTAGCATACATGCATGTAGGTTGGTATATGAACTATGAAAAATTAGATCATTAGAAATACTTGTTAGTTTAAAAATTTGTACAATTAATTTAAAATATACAGAGTAAAAAGAAAATTCAGTTTAAAAAATAATTTAAAAATTAATTAAAAAATTAATTTCCCCTTCTTTACTACCTTTTCCTTACTTCCTTAAAACAAGCTCAGAATCTCCATACTTGTTTATTCTTCTTCCTTACAACCTATTCACTTCTCAGCACTTACAAATTGACTTTCAGTTCTACCACCAATAAAACTAATATTTCCAAGCTTGCCAGTATCACCTAAGTGCTAAATCATTGACTTTTTCTCAGTCATCATCATCATTATCCTCTATGTAGCATTTAATACTAGTGGTACACTTCTCTTCCTGAGTACATTTCTTTTGGGATATTGTTCTTTCCTAGTCCCCCTATTACTCTTGACTGATTATTCCTTCTTAGTCTTCTTTGCTAGATCATCAGTCACATCTACCTCTTAAAGCAGATATCACCTATACCTCCTCGCTTTTCTTCTCTGCTCTCCTCTCCTTTCCTCCTTTCCCTTCCTCTCCTGTCCTTTCTTTTTTTCTCCACTGTTTCCTCTGCTGAACTCATTTCCCCCAATGGACTATGTTAAATATTAATTCTACATCAACGCCATTTACAAACAGATACAGACACTTCACTTAATCTCTCTCTGAATTCAATTCTCATATTACTACTACCCAGTGGACATCTCATAAACTCAACATATACAAAGAAGAAAAGATTATCTTCCCACATCAATCTGTTTGTTGCTTCTCCAGATTTTCTTTCTTTTTCTTTTGAAGGCACTATATTTACCTGTCATTCTCATTTCATAACCTTAGAATCATCCTTGGTCCTTCCTTCTTCAATGAGATATTCAGTCAACTGCCAAATTATTGTTTATATCATTGCAGCTCCTCTACTTCTCATTTCTCCATGTAGATAGCCATCATATTGAGACTTGCTGCATTACTTGTAAACTTAGTGTATGCACAAGATTGACCTAACCCACTAAAGTTCAGAACTCATGAGCTCAAGAGATCTACCAGTCACAATCTCCCTAGTAACCATAGGGACTATAATGTAGCACCATAGCTAGGGCATTGTTTTTCTTTTGTTCTTTTTTGCAAGACAAATAGGGTTAAGTGTCTTGCCCAAGGCCACACAGCTAGGTAATTATTAAGTGTCTGAGACCAGATTTGAACTCAGGTACTCCTGACTCCAGGTCTGGTGCTCTATCCACTGCACCACCTAGCTGCCCCATTTTCTTCTTTTAATAAAGATTTATTCTAAAATACTGGGGCTCAAATGCTCATAAATTGGGATCAAGGACTAAATTGAGAAGGTGGGACTAAGAGAATTATAATATCCTCAGAAAAAGAATCAATGCCCTTTATACCACAAATATCTCTTGTATAATGAAAATTTTGAAATATTCTAAGTGGGAAAACCTTATTTTGTAAAATTTTATAGTTATTTAATCTAGACTGTTGTTATTCATTCTTTGTACTCAAAGAGGATCAAAACGACATCACAATGTTGGGGCAAAATCTAATGTGCCTGGCTATGACTGATCAAATCAATATGAAGAAGGTTCTACTATAGGTTGTGCTCAAATAATACATTTGGACATCTGGAATGGAGATGTCTCTAGATTTGAGCATCTCATGTATCTTTTGAGTTATTGCAATTCTGCTTTGTTCAAAGAACACATTTTCTTTGATGCCAGCATGCCATGCTGGGCAATCCTCTGTTAGCCTCTCCCATATCTCACAATTGTTATTAAAGTGTTTCACAGAGACCTTAAATGATCTTGAATTGATTCTTCTGACCTGCATGTGAGTGGTAACCTTGTGTGAATTCTCCATTGACTAGTTTTTTACTTAAACATATCTTTGGCATATGGATAGTGTAGTCAATTCATTGTAGTTGCACTCACTGCAACAGAGATGAATACCTGGCTTTTCAATTTGAGAGAGGACCTCACCATGCATGTCATATCTTGCCAAGTAATCTTCAGACTCTTCCTAGGATAATTCAAATGAAATCTATTCAGTTATCTGGAATGACCACTAATAGAGAATTCAGGTTTCACAGTCATGTCACTGTGAGGTCAGAACAATGACTCTGTGGACCTTCAGTTTGATAGACAGCCTAATACCTCTTCTTTCCCACACTTTCTTTAGAAGCTTCCCAAATTCTGGTAGTGTGTGCTATCAAGCTTATCATTTACATGGAATTTATAATGACAATGTAAGTGAATCTATAAACAGCATTCAAAATTTCTCCATTTGCTGTAACCAATGTTTCACACATAGATGTTGTCATGCTGGCTAGTAGAGAGCCTCTGTTTTCTTGGTTTTAATTGTCAGGTCAAATCAGTACAAACTGCAGAGAGTTGATTCGTTTTCTGCTGCAATACAGTCTCTGCATTGAAGTTCTATTGAGTGTACAATCATCAGTGAATAAAAAAAGTTCTATAACAATTCTCTCTCCATTTTAGTTTTGGATTGCATACTTTTAAAGTAAAAAAGTTTACCAGTCTTGTGGTAGCTGACCTTGATGCCATTTTGTTTTTGTTGAAGGTATCTGGTAACATTGTGGAAAAATCATGATAAATAATATAGGAGCAAGTATCCAACCTTGCTTCACGTCATTCCTGGCTGGGAAAATTCAGTAGCATGGATCCAGAGTACAGCATGCCATCATGAAATTGGCATACAATAATGATGAACTTTTTCAGGCAACCAAATTTCACCATCATCTTCCACAATCCCTTACAACTGACATTATCAAAGGCCTTCATAAGGTTGATGATCATTGTATTCAGACCTCTGTTCTGCTCCTAGAATTTACCCTGGAGTTGTTAGCTAGCAAATACCATGTTCACCATTCTTTGACCCTTTCTGAAGCCATATTGGCTCTTGAGTAGATGTTCATTTTGCTGCTGAATTTTCAGTCAATCAACAAGAACTGTGGTAAGAATCTTGCCAGTAATGACCAATGGAGAGACCACTCTTCTGATTATCATAGAATAACCTATTTCCTTTTTCTTTATAGAAATGGACAGTAGAGACATCCTTGGTAGCAAAGCGAATAATCTGCTCTTCTCATATTATCCAGATTTCAGTCAACTTCTGTATAAGCAATGGACCCCCTGCTTTGTAGATATCTGCTGGAATATCAATGTCAGAGTCTTTGCCACATAAGATAATCTTAATAACATTTAATACTTCTTCAGTTGGAAGTTTGACTAGTGAGGGATCAACTTCAACCCATAATATACTATTGATGAATAGCTATTGCTTAATAACTTCAGCATTACTTGATGATCTGTTGAAAATACTATGAAGTTATCTTCAGTATCATCTCTCATTTCTGAGTGGTGTGGTTCCATCATCAGTGAGTAGTTGAGTTTCAAAAGACCAGGGATCTTTTGGTCCATATATAACCTTCAGGGCATCATAGAAGTGCTTTTCATTGTTGCCATCAGTGTAAAACTGAATCTCTGTCTAGCTTTTAACTGAGAAAAGAATCCTGTTTCTTCCTAATCTTCCTAAGCTTCACTTGCACTTTACTTTTGATAGAGTTAAATACTGCCTTCATTTATTTATTTATTTATTTATTCATTTATTTATCTATCTATCTATCTATTTATTTATTTGTTTGTTTTTTCATTCATTCATTCATTCATTTTTAGTTTTTGCAAGGCAATGGGGTTAAGTGGCTTGCCCAAGGTCACACAGCTAGGTAATTATTAAGTGTCTGAGGCTGGATTTGAACTCAGGTACTCCTGGCTTCAGGGCCAGTGCTCTATCCACTGTGCCACCTAGCTGCCCCAAATACTGCTTTCTTAGAGAGAGATAAACTGCCCTGCTGGTAAACCTTCTGAAGTCCTTGTATGGCTTATTATGACTTCTGAATTTCCCCATCATTTTTATCAAACCACTTTTGATGTTGCGGATCTGATCCAGATGAGCAAATGTGGTGTTATCCATCAAATCTGTTTAAGCTGCCCATTCCTCTTCTGTTCCACTGTTTCTAACCATGTGTTGGCTTGACTTTCCTTCCAGGTTAACAATAAACTGTTCTCACAAAGAGAAGCATTCTAATCTCTTGACCATTTAGTCTCCTGATAAGAGTCTTGCCTTGGGGTTGTTGCTTTTGTTGAATCTGAATATTTCAACACCTTCCAAAAGATAGTACTCTATACATTCATATTCTCTTTTCCTTACAGTGGCATAATCAATTAAATATCAGGGCAATATTCCTATTGTGGTTATCTAGCTAGGGCTGGGTGAAGCAGACAATTTTTAGGGCAACTTTACTAGGTCCTTATTTGTGCCAAGAGGTAAGCAATGTGAAACTTAAAAGTAGCTTGTCAGTCCCTCAGTGGGCTGTTGAATGCCTCTGCTATTTCAGTTTAGTCTGAAGATCATTCTTTACCCTGAGTAATCTGTGTGCAGGGTTGTGACTACTGTTCCTAGTGTATCTGCACCTATTGATTTATCCCTCATTTATAACTTCAGGACTTTGAGGTAGGTAAGATGCTAACTTAGATTATAGTTAAATAATAAAACAGTAAAAATAGTAAAATGGTATGGGTGATCTCTTGACTCAAACAGAAATTAGATTTAAGTGGGGAAGAATTGAGCAAAGTTATGTCTCATTCTGTCTTCCAGAATAAGCAAAGTTCAGTGGAAAGATCAAAGTCAAGATGACTGGCAGTGACCCAGGGTGCAATGAATACATTGATATCTTAAATGTCTGACCAAGCTCGGAGTGCTCCATGATACCTGCTTCCACTGACTTCATGATTCATTGGAAAAATTGTTTTCATCTGTCTGTTCCACCAGGGGAATATGCTTGGAGTGGAAGCCCCGAACTCACTGACAAATTTAAGGTCCTTCAGTTACTTTCAACCTTGTTTAGTCCCGGGATGTGGTTGTAGCATATTCTATGGTTTTTTGGAACCACAGGTGAGAGTTGGGTGACAGGTAGATATCAGAATAGGATGAGCAGTCCTGAAAAGATTTTGGCAAGTCTTCACATCAGAGGTGCTAGTCCTCCCTGAACACCCCGTATGCTTTTTAACCTGTCTATAATGTATTAACTATTCAATATGTGTTATGAAATGTGGACATAACTCTGAGATAATATTAGATCTTCAATTATTTTCCTTTGGATTATAGACACATAAATGAAATTATCCTATTTTGACTTTTTTTTTGCTTCCATTTCCTGTGAAAGTAAATAATAATATTAAGTCTGATGAACCACTTCCCACAAAGTGGTAAGCAAATATAAATAAATACATATATTTACTATTGGGCTTTTCTGACCCATATCTAGTTTTGATATTGATACTATGCTATAATTACTGCATATCAGAAAGTGATCACTCTGTCCCATTATTTGATGCATTATTTTGCCTACCATGTCATACTATTGACTTATTTTGAGCTTATAGTCCCCTGAAGCGTTCTTTTTACAAACCCTTTCCCCAATTTCTCCATTTCCCCAAAGACTAAGGATGGGAGGGATGGTTGGTGAATTATATGTTCCCCTTTTCTTCACTATTAATTGTACAAAGAACTCAAGGAGCTGGAGTTATATGCCTATAGCTTCAAGGCATGGATCTGTGAATTTGCTGATTTGAATATTCTCTCTAACTGTATAGGGTATCACACCCATTCCTAGCAATCCCATGCAAGTCTTGTCCTTCATTTTCCATAAAAAAGTTAAACTCAAAATGCAGTACTAAAAAGCTATGATCAGGGTTTCTTGTAGGTTTCTCTGGTAGCTTGATAGACAAACTACCAGTGTGAAGAAGGATGAGTGGTTGATTCATTGACCTGGCTTCCAAAGTCCAAGGGGACTGTGACTTGATTTGTTATCAATCCACCCTGTGACTTTGGGGGAAATGTTTCACTTCCCAAGTGAAGTGTCAATTTTCTCTTCTATAAAATGAAGGGTTTGGATGAACTGATGTATAAGGGTCCTTCAGCTCTATAATTCTTTGATTCTACAACTTTGATTCCAAGTTAATTCTATCCTATTATCACCAAGGGATTTATTGTCCATAGGGAGCACTTATGCATATAGAGACTATGAATAAAGTTAATACACTATCATTTTCTCAGGAAAAAAACACTTAAGAATTAGAAAGCTTATGCTTTTTGACAAACAGAAGAAAAGAGGGAAATAAAGATTTGAGTGTAACAGAAAATGAGATTGTAGTCAAAGTCCACGGTAAATAGTTTGCTTAAGTTGTGGTTTGCCTGGCTTTGCATCAGGGCATTGCATTATCATTTGATAGACTAGAAAAAATGGATAGAGAATAGTAATAGTGGCATGTGATATATTAAAAAGATTTAAAAATGTATTCTTCTACCAAATGGTGTAAATTAAAGTAAGCTGTCAAAATGACAGCACAATAATGCCATCTTAGCGGTAACACATACTGTACCACAGTTGAAATCATATCAATTCTGTGGAGAAATTATAGATGATACTGGAGGAAATATGGCCGGAAATGCAATTCTTTGTAATTTCAGAATCATCATTACTAAACTAGAATCCACTACAAACACATAACCACAAGAATAACTATAATAAATCATGATAATTTATATCACAGCTAATTCTGGGGAAGGATCATCAGATACACTTCATCCTAACTTAAACTATAATTATTTTCATTAAGCTATAAAATTGCTTATAGCAGATTTACTCTAAACACATAAAATCATATCCTTAACAAAGAACACAAAATTTGGCTACAAGTTTTCAAAATAACTGAAGTCAAGTGTAAAATAGCAGTCCTTGATTTATACTTTTTAATTATATATCTTTGTAGTCACAATCAATGTACTCTTATATGCTTTTTACATATTCCTCTTTTTAAAAAAAGTTTAGTGAAACATTCGACAGGCTTATTCAATCACCATCCTGTTGATTAAAAATCTGGGTCAAAATAAACTAAGGAAAATGTCAGGTGCTGGTAAACACAATCTCCCAAATAGTTTGTGCCTGTCAGGAGTTCAGACTCTTTTAAAAAATGGATTTGAAGGAGGGCATTGAGAAAGCATTTCAGGCCACATGACAAGGGAAAGTAGAGAGGAAGGATGTTTAGATAATTAAGAATGATTAAGGAGACTGTAATGAGGCTTCTGAACTTATAAGATAGTTCTTCCCCCCTCCATTCAAAAAAGGTCGAGAAAGACTTAGAATTAAGAGGATAGCTCATTTAAAATTTTTAGCTTCTAATAATGCTCACTTATAAAGAAGATAAATAATACATATAGGTATTTGCATGTGCACATTGTGTGGAGGGTTGGGGCAAAGTCAACTTGCATTTTTGCTGTCATTGCATGGGTTGATTGGCATTGAATGCCCCACCCTACACATGGAATTTCATATTCCTGTAATGAATGTGGCCCCAGTGTCCATGTTATTCTAACTCTTCTCAGGTATCTTCTCAAATCAAATTTATGGCTCTGTAATGTAAACAATTCTTTGGGTATTGATAGTGTGAAATGAATAAAAAAAAAAGAGTTCCTCTATAGCTGATTTACTTTTCTCTCTTTCTTGAAAGTTATTTATGATTTTACTGTTTTTAAAAATGTCAACACAAGGAAGCCTATTTAAGAACATGCCAAGATGATCATTGAGATAGTCAGCATCAGAAAAGGACTCTATGATTTCCAAATGCTTTATGGTTTTTGTCAATTTAACTCAACAAGCATTTATTAAGCAGCTGCTTTATGTAGGGCAATGACCAAGACTCTGGGGGAGTTAAAAAGTTTGGACAAGACACAATTAACGCCCTAATACCATAAACAGAACTTGGGGTAAAAGGAAGACTGAATTCAAATTACACATTTAGTACTTGCTAGCTGTGTGATCAAAAGAAAATCAATTAACTTCTTGTGAATCTTGTTTTCCTCTTTTGCTAAATGAGACTAGCTTTGGGTTCATGAGGTTATGATCCCCAAATGAAATATTGTGTACAAGTGGTTGGGAAATTCTAAGGTGTTGTATAAATGATAACTATTTGGTTTGGAGACTATTATTGTAGAGTGAAAAACTATTTGAACCAAGAGGAAATATGGAAGTTTGATAAAATTTTTTTAAAAAGCCAAATTATCTTTCTGGTCCAAAAATATTACTTTAGAGTTTTCATTATTTGATTTGGTTTTCTGTACAGATTAAGATAACTGAATAATTATCCAACCACCATTTCTGTTGTACTTTGTAAATGCCAAAGTCAGGATGGGATGGTGATTATATAAGAATGTGCAAAATAATGTGGTCATATTGGATACTGTGGCTCATTGGCATTGTAGGGATGTACAACTTCCACTTGACAGTTAATGTTATCCCTCATATCTTGAGGGATTTTGCATATGTGAATTGTCCCAATATAAATTTTGTAGCCCTTGAGCTATTCATTCTTCACCATGAAGACCTGGTCAGCAAGAAACTTTAATATTTGTGTCAAGCTAGGATTGGTCATCTAAAGCAACACCAAATTATAAAATGCTATTTGTGAAATTCATATAATTCTCCAGTGCTTCATAAGTACCACAGAAATATCTCTGTATTTTTTTAGATCCTACCATGCAGGAAGTATGATTGCAGTGGCTGATTGTTTTTATATTTTATCTAAGGACCACTAAATAAAACCACTGACTCATCACTGCTTATTTACCAAGAGCAACTCCTGAAGAACATCTACTGAGGCATAGGGAAAAATTTACCTCCATAAATAGCGGACAAATTCACATTAATTAAATTGTTTATCCCTGAAACTTTGATATTAATAGGGCTATTTAATTTCCTTAAGATGTCTAATTAGTAAAGGAAATAATTTATAGAAATGTGGATTAGTTTTATAAAAATAGTCAACATTCTGTGATCTCTTGGGTAAAAAGAATTGAATCATTTCTTTCACCTAAGTCATGAGAAATATAATTCATGTACTTCTATTTTATTCCAAAGGCCAACTCATTTTGGAAAATGAGGTAAATTATGTTAGGTTCTGTTGAATTTCAATTGAAGCTGTCAGTAACTGTTTGAATAGGTACCTTTAGTATGATTTAATGAGAGATCTTGGAATTTTTAGATAATTCATTGAAAGCCCTATATAACCATTATTGAAACCCCAAGTTGTGTCTCTTAAAAGCATTTTCCAATCAGGTCAAAGAACTGAGAATTTAATGTTCTTTTCTGTGGGTGTGCTTGGATTAAAACTCTGATCCTCCATTTCTCAAAAGCTCAACAATAAGCTTCAGAAATTTTCTTATAAATTAACCAGACCCCAAAACTTCGCAGAATTTTCCAAACATTATTACAGTGACTTAAAGGGAACAAAAGAGTGCAGCCTCCAAATAGAACTTTAAAAAAAATTTATTTTCATCCATATGTACATACATATTTCCAAGTTGCAAAATTTCCCTCTACCCTCCCTTCCTACCCCCTCCCTCAGCAGGGAACAGTCAGGTTAGCATTTTACATCTATATATTATTCAAAATGTTTACAAATGAGTAATTTTTGGCATAATAAATTAGGATTAAAGGAAAGAGATACGTAAGAGATAATTTTTATAAAGAGTTCATCAGATTCAAAAGGGTTTTTTTTTGCATGTGTGTTTTGTTTTGTTTTGTCTTTCTTCCTCTGATTGGGGATTATATAGTCCATAACCAGTCAAATACAGCTGTCCTAGATCTCTGAATTGTTGAGAGGATTTCTTCCATTAAGGTTGTTCATCTCTTAATGTTGTTGATGTGTACATTGTTCTCTTGACTCTACTCCCTTCACTCAGCATCAGATCCCACATTTCTCTAGAGTCCAACCATTTATGGTTTCTTATCAAATAATAATATTACATAGTATTCATATACTATAACTTGTTTAGCCATCCCCCAATTGATGGGTATCCCCTCAATTTCCAATTATTTGCCACTATAAAAAGTGCTGCAATGACTGCTTAGGAACATGTAGGATTTTTCCAATTTTTTTATAATTTCTTCTGGATATAGACCTAGAATTGTAATTGTTGGGTAAAAAGGTATGAAAAGTTTCATTACTCTTTGGCATAATTCCATATTGCTCTCCAGAAAGGTTAGATCTGTTCATAACTTCACCAGCAATGCATCAATGACCCAATCTTCCCACAACCTTTCCAACACTGATCATTTTCCCTTTTTCTCATCTTGACTAATCTAATAGATATGAGATGATACCTTACTGTTGTTTTAATTTGCATTTCTCTAATAAATAATGATTTGGAGCATTTTTTCCATATGATTATATATAGCCTTAATTTCTTTATTTGAAAACTATCTGTTCATATCCTTTGACCATTTATCAATTGAGTGATGACTTCTGATCTTATAAATCTGATGCAATTCTCTATATATTTTAGAAATTGTCAGAATACCTTATTGTGAAGATTGCTTCCCAGCTGTCTGCTTTCCTTCTAATTTTGGCAAAATTGATTTTGTTAGTGCAAAAAACTTTTAATTTAATATATTCAAAATCATTCATTTTGCAGTTTATAATGCACTCTAATACTTATTTGGACATAAATTCATCCTTTTTCCATACATCAGATAGAGTATTTTTTGGCCTATGAATTTATCTATGGTATTGTTCTTTATGTCTAAATCCTATACCCATTTTTTTTACTTTATTTTGGTATAGGGTGTGAGAGGTGGATGTATGCCTAATTTTTGCCATACTATTTTCCAGTTTTTCCAACATTTTTTTTTTTTATCAAATAGTGACTTCTTATTCCAGAAGCTGATGTCTTTGGGTTTGTGAAATAGTAGATTGCTGTAGTCATTTATTGCAGTTTCTTTTGAACCTATGCTAATCCACTGATCCATTACTCTATTTCTTAACCAGTACCAGGTAGTTTTGATGACTGCTGCTTTATAGTATAGTTTTAGATCTAGTAGAGCTAAACCACCTTCCTTTACGTTTTTTCATCAGTTCCCTTGCTATTCTTGCCCTTTTGTTGCTCCAAATGAATTTTGTTACTTATTTTTTTCTAGCTTGGCAAAATAGTTATTTGGTCATTTGACTGGTATGGCACTGAATTCAAATAAAACTTAATGAAGTAATTGAAGAAAAATATATTTATTCAACAAATTCATTGAATAAATATTTAGTAAGCACCAATTGTGTGGAACATTCTGCTAAGCAAATAATGAAAGTAAATCAAATATTACCTAACATAATCCTTGTCCTCAGGGAGCTAATAGTTTTATAGTATTATGGGAGAAATTTTTTTTTTGAGTTAGTGTGGCAGGGAACTGCTACTGAAATGAAAGAAACCTATCAGGATACAAAAAAAATATAAAAGCAAAAATCTAGGTTTTGTTATACAAGTTTAAGATTTAAAATAATAACACTGAACAAAGATTGAAATTCCAGACAAGTCTTTGTAGAGAAAATTAAGTAAGAAAGAAATATTTTTTAAGATACAATAATCTTTCTGGTCTTTGAGGACATAGAGATCACATAGACTTAGTCAAATGGGTTCATTATTTCATGCTTCTTTTAATTAAAGTTGAACAAACTAATTTAGATAGAGCTTTAATCTCATACATTCCTTAAGAAAACAAAAATAGTTAAAGAGACTCTACAGGGAAAAAAAGGGGAAGCTCAATGGCTCAATGGATAGAGGACTAAGACTGGAATCAAGAAGACCTGAATTCAAATTTGACCCCAGACACTTAGTAGCTAGGTGACTCTGGACAAATCCCTTAACCTTTGTTTGACTTAATCCCTGAGAGAGTATTTGAAATGGCAAAGTACTCTAATATCTTTGCAAAGAAAATCACATGGATGGTATGATCTATGGGGTCAAGAGGGATCTGACATATCTAAATCACTGAGCAACAACATAGGCAAACCAAATCATCTTATTAATTTCATTATATTTAGAGGATTCAGAATGAACTGATTGAGAAAAGAGATTTACATGATGGCAAATTTGACATCAGATGAATCCTTCCTCAAATAAAACAATTTACTTGAGGAAACCTTCACTACATTTTTCTGCTCTTATCTAAGGAATGTTTGGGACCCTAAGCAAAATTTCACATTCTATGAGCAGTCAACTCAAGAATGTATGATCTAAATGAAACTGCCCTTTCTTATACTAACCCCCCCATAATAAAATTAATAAAAGAAAATTAAGAACCAAAAAATCTTATATCAATAGTATAGTCTGGTACATGCATATAACACATATTAATTTATTTTTGTGATTAAAGACTTTTTCATTGAATTCAAGTTTTTGGTGCCTATATACTGCTTGGTATATGTTAATTGATTCATATATGACAGAAAGCTAAAGCTACATGAGGGCTGAGAATAAGATTATTACCAACTAGGAAGATTAAGGAAGGCTGAAGAAGTGATCATTTTAGTTGGATTTTAAAGATGCAGTAGGGATTTATAAAGAGAGGCAAATTAAGCATTATTAATATGAAAAGCTGCATGGTATATTGTGAGGAATAGTCTAGACCAGTTTGACTGTATTATAAAATGTATGGAGGGTAGACATTTGATATATGACTTAAAAAGACCAAAAGTTTCTGGTTTGTAGAAGGCTTTAGATGTTGGATTAAGGAGTTTTAAAATTGCTAGATATGATGATGATGATGATGATGATGATGAAGGTAATGAGGATGATGGTAAGGATGGTGGTGGTAGTGGTGATGATGATACTGTTGTCAGTGAAATGAAGATGATGTTGGTGGTGGTGGTCATGGTGAAAATTATGTTGATGGTGTAGATATTGTTCATAATGATAAGCATCATTATCAATGATCACATCCACAACATTTATATGCACTTTAGATTTGCAAAATACTTTGCAAAACACAAATATTATCTCATTTGACCCTCACAATATCTTGCAGGTAGATACAATCATTATCTGTATTTTACAGATGAAGAAACTGAAGAACAAAGAAGTTAATTAACTTGCCCAAGGTCACACAGTGTATGAGACAGAATTTTAAATTCTAGTGTTTCTGACTATATTTATACTTCCTTTATATGTAAATATCCTAAAATGAGATAAGATTGTAAAAATAGAAAAAATAGAATGTGTAAAAAACTTTGAGAGAAGTTCAAACTTAACTAAATAGGAAATAGGGTATTATTCAAGACATACAGGCTGAAGAATTATATGAATAGACATATATATATATATATATATATATATATATATATATATATATATATATGAAGGATGAAATATTTCATAGAAGGAGAAAAAATATTAGCTAACCAAACATTAAAATAAGAGACTACATGCCTAATGATGTATATGGAGGCAAGAAGAAGATGGAGTAGGGGTAGGCAGATAAAGAGAACAGAGAAGAACAAGGATTAAGTTTAATGCAAGGAGAAGATCAAGATAGGAAGGACATTATCAATAATAATAATTATTATTAATATTTAGTTAGCACTCCTGGGCTTGCAAAATACTTTCTATTTATCATTTCCTTTGATCCTCTCAACAATCCCATCAGGTGAATTGTTGAACATAAATTTATGGATTTTTTTATAGTTCCAGTTGTTGAAGATGATTCAGTGGTATAATATGAAAAAAAAATAATGTGTGATCTTACTAGTGTAAAGGAAAGAAGATCCTGTATAACTAAGCATTTAAGGAATTGAGGTACCTGGTTATTAGTGGTGCTGTCAATATAAATATTCTGAACTCAGATTTGATGCCAAGATATTTGAGAATTGAAAGACAATGAGCCAGCATCTTAGAAAGTTGTTGCCTATAAATTGTAGATGATAAAAAATTAATGGGGGAAAATGGTGAATTGTTATTGACATTAAAATTAGTATTAGAGTAATGATCCGGAAGCAGTAGTAGAAAACTTGGAATGACCTTACCCCCTTTCTCTTGACCTTCTGACTTAGAGGTGGAGGTGATAAGGGAGTGAGAGAAAGAATGGAAAATGTTTCAAGGAATGTTATCTACAGGGCAAAATTAGATTTTATTCAAAGGGAGGAGAAATTTTGAGAAACTCTAGACTTAATAGTACTGAATGGATGGCTACTGAATAGGAATTATTTTCATAAACTAAAAACAGTAGAATAACTTAATATCGATTGCTGTCATTTTAAAAGAAATAGACTGTTATCTAATTCATAAATAAATATCTATTTATCTATATATGGATCATTATTTGACCTATACTACATCTGCATCCAAATATTAACAAATTGCATTATAATGGAAATTGATTTTTATCTATGCTTATTAAAGTGGAAAAGTTATTTAACCTGCAGAGTAAAATTTCAAATGTAAAAATATTAAAATTATTATTTATAGGGAAAAGTTTACATATAAAGGGAATTTTGCATCCAGTAGATTATTTATACTGGGCACACTATTCAATGTGTGTTGATAGGTAGGTAACTGATGTCAGGGAACACTTGAGTTTAAATCTATCCTCAGACACTCACAGTATGACCACTGGCAAGTCACTTAACTTCTTTGCCTCAGGTTCTTCATCTATAAAATAGGGATAATATATAACTATTGTGAAGACAAAATGATATAATATTCATATGGCATTTAGTACAGTGTCTGGCATATAATAAATGCTATATGAATATTAATTATTATTTAACTATTTTTAATACTGATTAAAACTAGTTAAAACTGAATTAAACTTTCCTTTGGAAAATTTCCATTTTTCTTTACTTTTAGCATAGCATTTGAGGTTCAGCTGTTGTTAAATAAAAAAGAGAAGTTTGAGGAAAAAAACTGTCTATAAATGTGTAAAAAATAAATCTACTTCAGTTAAATAATACAATTCAGTATTATTTCTGTCATTTTAAAAGAACCATAGATGAACTTCCAAAGGGTTAGCAGTTGTTTAATTAGATTAGTCAAGAACAATTTGTCAAAATTTGGGATAAATATTTGAACTGCTTCAGATTGCTTATCTACATGATATCACATTTTTTTTCATTCATTTCTATTTCAATGCAAGATTCTGAATTTTGTTTGTCTTTTGCCCAGATTTTGCCTTCAATCAATGTAGATACTTTCTGATCTGGAAATTATAACATTGTTTTGATTCTATGATTTGTATATGATTATACAACTTATGTATCAGAGGCAGGATTTGAACTTGGCTCTGTGTGACTTCAAATCTGGCCCTAATATTTTTCTTGCCTCAAACTGGATTGCTATGTGATATTTTAAAATTGATTTCATTATTTTAATTTTGACTACTTTGGAAAAGCGGCAATCCACAGACATAATAAGTGGCTTTCCCATAATATCCTTAAAAATCAATATCAGGTTATAAGATTGAAAGGAACAACCAGTACTCAGATTACCCAGCCAAATTGCCTCTCTGAAAAGAAGACGAAACACCAGTATATATGATTTTTTTTTTTGTTTTGGGATTTTGTGAAAAATAATTTGCTTTGAATTTAAAGCTATTTCTCTCAAACTTCTTTATTGCATTAATGGAAGTAAACCTAATCTTTGTCCTTCATTTTTGTAGAACCACAGCATCAGAGAGGTGATACCATGACAAGCACATGAATTGGATGTGAGTGATGCAGTGTTGTGCTAAGTCACCAACCTCACTGTCTCCTCCAGAAGTATCTGAGTCCAGTGACCAGATATGAATCAGGACAACTGGAGATGGCTCTGAATGTGAAGCAATGAAGGTTAAGTGACTTGTCCATGGTCACAGAGCTAGTAAGAGTCAAGTGTCTGAGTCCACATTCAAACTCGTGTTCTCCCGACTCTAAGGTCAGTCCTCTATCCACTGAGTTGCCTCAACTTGCAAGAAATGATAACTATGAGTAAAATTTTGCTCCTCCTGCCTTTCTCCCATATAGATAAGTATATGGGTAAGATTTTGAAGCTGAATCTACATAAAGCAAGCATTGACAAGTGTTTGGTTGAGAGGAAATCTAAAACACTGAGTCATTTAGTTTACTCTTCCTTCAGAGGTAACTATTTTGAGGGGAACAACATTTGTTTGTTCGTGAATTCAAAATATATTAAAATATTGTTAGAAATATATAAAAGAAGAATGATCATATAAAGACGTGTTGTTTTGTTGTTCAGTTATTTCAATCATGTTTGACTTTTTTTGTGACTTTGTGGTTCTCTTGGCTAAGATAGAGTGAGTTTGTATTTGATTCTTTAGTTCATTTTAAAGATGAGAAAATCGAGGCCAATAGGGTTAAATGACTCAGAATCACACAAGTAGTAAGTTTCTGGGACAGGATTTGAATTCAAATTTTACTAACTCCAGTCCTGGCACTTTATCCACTGTATCATGTTGATGCCCCTGTAAAAACTGTAAATTATAAACATTTTAGGTTTGGGAATTACTTAAGTAACCACCTAGTCTATCTCAGACCTTAAAAGTGCATAATTCATAAATAAACTGAATAAGTGGTCTGCTAGTCTCTTCTTTTTTTATTTTTAGTTTTTTTTGCAAGGTAATGGGGTTAAGTGACTCAACCAAGGCCACAGAGGTAGGTAATTGTTAAGTGTCTGAAGCCAGATTTGAACTCAGGTACTTCTGACTCCAGGGCTGGTGCTCTATCCACTGTACCACCTAGCTGCCCCCCACGCATCTCTTTTTAAAAAATACCTGCCTAAGCAACCTGTTTCATTTATGGATGATGTATAATTTTTGGAAAAAAATATCCTGATAATTAGGATGAAATTTGTCTCTATACTGTTTTTTACAGTTTGTTCCTGGTTCTTTTGTCTGGGAACAAATGCTACAATTCTAAACTCTTCTAAATGACAGACCTTTGATTATATAATGGCATTATCAATTCCTGCCTGACACTTCTATATATCATACTAAACATTCTCAGTTTCTTTAACTATATCTGATAGTAATAGATCGTCAGATGCTTCAGTATCCAGATTACTCTTCTTTTGATGCTCTTTAGTTTGTGAATATTTTTTAAAGCAATTCTATAATGTACATTTTATTTTGACAGTTTTGTAGGCAAAAAATTATTAATCATGTTGTGGAAGAAGAATCAGGGAAAAAGGAAAAACTAATGGGGAAAAATATAATACATAAAACGAATTCATAAAAATTGGAAAAAATTCTTTGGTTTGCATTCAGATACCATAGTTCCTTCTCTGGATGCGGACAGTATTTTCCATCATAAGTCCTTTAAAATTGTCTTTGATTATTGTACTGCTCAGATGAGCAAGTCCACTACAGCTGATCATTACACAAGGTTGCTGTTAGTGCGTACAATGTTGTTCTGGTTCTGCTTACTTCATTCAACATCAGTTCATGCAAGTCTTTCCAGGCTATAATGAAGCCCTCTCCTTCCTCATGACTTTGTATAGAACAACATTGTTTTATCACATTTATATATCACAATTTGTTCTGCCATTCCCCAATTGTAAGCATTTCTTCATTTTCCAATTCTTTGCCACTACAAAAAGAAATGCTATAAATATTTTTATATGTGTATGTTTTTAATCTTTTTTTTGTGATTTCTTTTGTGATACAGACCTCATAGTGGCAAATTCTGGATCCAAAGGTATGCTCAGTTGCTCATTGGCAGGCCAATCAAATGCTCATGGGTAGATTGAGCTAATATAATAAAAATGACAATTCTGCCTAAATTAATTTACATATCATTCAAACTTCCAAAAATACTTTATTGATCTAGAAAAAAATAATTAAATTTATATGGAGGAAAAAATGAAATTAATGGGGAAAAACAAAGCAAAGGAAGGTAGCCTTCCAGATCTAAAATTATATTGTAACACACCAGTAATCAAAACTATATGGTACTGGCTAAGAAATAGAGTGGGAGATGAGTGGAATTGATTAGATACAAAAGAAACAGTAGTAAATGACTAGTAATCTGCTGTTTTATAAACCTGAAGATTCTTACTTCTGTTGTCTGGGAACAAATGATACTATTCTAAACTCTTCTAAATGACAGACCTTTGATTATATTATGGTATTATCAATTCCTGCCTGATACTTCATCATTTTTTGATGAAAACTGGAAAACTGGAAGATAGTATGGCAAAAACCAAGCATAGACCAACTCTATACCATGATAAGGTCAAAATGGGTACAGGATTTACACATGAAAGGTGATATAAAACAATTGGGATAACATGGAATAATTTGTCTGTTTGATCCATGGAAAGGGGAGCAATTTATGATCAAAGAAGAGATAAATGGGAAAATTCAAAATGGATAATTTTGATTCCATTAAATTGAAAAGATTTTGCACAAGTAAAACCCTTGCAACCAAGATTAGAAGAAAAGTAAGTTGGGAAATAATTTTACATGTAGTGTATCAGACAAAGGACTCATTTCTAAAATATATAGAGAACTGAGTGAAATTTATAAGAAATTTATAAGAATTTATGTCATTTCTCAAATGATAAATGGTCAAAGGATATGAAAAGGCAATTCTCAGATGAAGAAATTAGAGCTCTATAATCATATGAAAAGATGCTATAAATTATTCTTAATTAGAGAAAGGCAAATTAAAACAACTCTGAGATACCACCACATATCTGTCGGAATGTGGGAAAACTGAGACAGTAATGCATTATTGATGAAGTTGTGAACTGATTCGACCTTTTTGGAGAACAATTTGGAATTAAGTCCAAAGGGCAATAAAACTGTGCATTTGATAAAGTAATGCCACTACTAGGTCTGTATTCCAAAGAGATAACAAAAAAGGGTAAAAACTCTTAAGTACAAAAATATTTATAACTGCTCTTTTCATAGTGACAGAAAAGTGAAAATTGAGGGGATGTCCATCACTTGAGGAATAACTGAACAAGTTGTACTATATTAATGTGATGGAACACTGTTAGTCTATCAGAAATTACGGTGGGGGTGGGGATTCAGAATAGCCTGGAAAGACTTAAATGAACTAATGCTGAGTGAAGTGGGCAAAACCAGAAGAACATTGCACACACTAATAGCAACATTATATGATGATAGCTTATAGTGGACTTGCTCATCTCAGCAGTGCAATAATCAAAGATAATTCTAAAAGACTTGTGATAGAAAATATCATCCATGTCCAGAGAAGTAAATATGGAGTTTCAATGCAGACTAAAGTTTACTATCTTCAGGTTTTTAAATATTGAATTATGTATCATTTTTTCCCTCTATAATGTTTTTCTTTTTTAATTTTAATTTTCATTGAATTTTATAATTTTTCCCCTAATCTCACTTCCCTCTCCCCACCCCCACCCCACAGAAGGCAGTCTGATAATCTTTACAATAATGTTTTTCTCTCATTTTGATTTGATTCTTCTTTCATAGCATGATTAATATGAATTTATGTTTAGCATTGTTATACATGTATGGCCTATATTAGATTGCTTTCTGTTATGGGAAGGGAAGAGAAGAAAGGGAGAGAGGGAAAAAATCCGAGACTCAAAACCTTGCAAAATGATTTTTGAAAACTACAATGTACAGAATTAGAAAAATAAATTTAAAAAAAAGTATTCCCAGGTTTTTATCCTTTGAGCATAGATCCAAATTGCTCTCCAGAAAGGTTGGATCAGTTCACAATTCCACTAACCACGCATTTGTATCCCAGTTTTCCCATATCTCTTCCAAGACTGATTATTTTCTCTTTTTTTGGCCAATATTGATTATATTGGCCAATTTGATAGGTATGAGTTGGTACCTCAGAGCTGTTTTAATTTGCATTTATCTAATCAGTAATGATTTAGAGCATTTTTCATATGACTATAGATAGCTTTAATTTCTTCATCTGAAAACTGCCTGCTTATATCCTTTAATCATTTATCAGTGGTCCTATATTCTTATGTCTTATAAAGTCTTATGACTTGTATTTTATAAATTTGACTTAATTCTTTGGTTTTAATTCAACTTCCTTCCTTTTAATCTTGGTTACATTGAATTTATTTGTGCAAAAACCTTTCAAAGTGATGCAATCAGAATCATCCATTCTGCATTTTATAAAATTCTCTATCTTTCTTTTTTTTTTTTTTTATCATAAATGGCTCTCCTTTCCAGGGATCTGACAGGTAAAACTCATTCTTGTAATCCCAATTGGTTTATTTATGTCTAAATCCTGTACTCATTTCAAATTTATCTTGTAATAGGATGTGAGATGTTGGTCTATGCCTAGTTTCTTCAATGCTATCTTCCAGTTTTCCCAATGGTTGTTATCAGAGTTATTTCTTATCCCAGAAGCTGGAGTCTTTGAGTTTATCAAACAGCAGATTACAATAGTCATTTACTACTGTTTATTTTGTACCTAATCTATTCTACTGATTCACCACTCTATTTCTTAGCTAGTACCAAACAGTTTTAAAGACAGATGCTTTATAATATAAATTTAGACTACCTGCCTCTGTATGTTTCCATTAATTATCTTTATACTCTCACTCTTTTGTTATTCCATATGATTTTAGTTACTACTTTTCCTAGGTCAATAAAATAATTTTTTGGAAGTTTGATTGGTATGGCACTGAATAAGTAATTTAATTTAGTTAGCATTGTCGTTTTTATTGTATTAGCTCAGATTGCCCATAAGCAATTGACATTGCTCAATTACTTAGATTTCATTTTATTTGTGTGAAAAATGTTTATAATTGTTTTCATATAGTTTCTGAGTTTGTCTTGGTTGTTGTCTATAGCTATTTTAAATGGAATTTCTCTATCTCTTGCTGCTGGATTTTGTTGGTAGTATATAGAAATGCTAATGATTTAGATTAAAGTTGCTAATTGTTTCAAATGGTTTTTAGTTGATTTTTCTAGAATTCTCTAAGTATACCATCATATTATCTTCAAAGAGTGTGAGTTTTGTTTCTTCATTGTCTATTCTAATTCCTTTAATTTCTTTTTCTTCTCTTATCGCTAAAACTAATATTTCTATTAAAATAATGAATATTAATGGTGATAAAGGGCAAACTTGTTTCACCTCTGAATTTATTGGGAATGCTTCTAGCTTATCTCCATTTATGGATATATTTCTTAAACTTCAATGACCATAATTGAATGCAGAATCCCAGATATGAAATGTCCAGGGAAGAATACAGCAGGACTATTGCCTCCTCATCCCGGGAACTTAATCCTCTCTGAAGCAATGTAAGATCAAATCAACACTTTTATTGTCATATTACAACATTGATCCATATTGAGTCTTTTTTTTCTCCAAAAACTTCTATTTCCTCCACCTCAAACTGTTGTATAACTACAGCTCTGCTCTTTTGCATTTGCACGTCATGCAAATTTGAGCAGTAATACAGTGGATGACAAGTTGGGTTTCAAAATGATCTTGAAGGTTTTAAATAATAAGAAATATAACAATAAAGATTTAAACTTAGGTTCAATAAGTCAATTCCACATGAAAAATACAGGGAGGAATGACTTGGTAATAATTTTTCTGAAAAAAATCTGTAATTTTTGGTGGATTACAAAGCTTCATGATGAATCAAAAATATGATACCTAGAAAATCTAATATAATTGAAATGACAGTGAGATGCATAATATTTCATTAAAAGTAGCTGATAGCCCCTCTGAGTTCCCTGATCATAATATATCAGAGTATTTTATTTGATGCTGCTGCATTTTTTGGGAAAAAACCCATTAATAAACTAAGTAACATTCAGAAACAACTAGGATTGAGAAAGTTCTCGAGGTATCTTCTATCTTTATATGAGTAGACTGAATAAATTCCTCTAGAGAAGAAAAGCCTCATCAGAGTTATCCTCAAATGTCTGAAAGACTGTCACATAGATGAAGGATTAGTATTTTTTAAGGTTTTTGTAAGGCAAATGGGGTTATAAGTGGCCCAAGGCCACACAGCTAGGTAATTATGAAGTGTCTGAGGCCAGATTTGAACTCAGGTACTCCTGACTCCAGGGCCGGTGCTCTATCCACTGTGCCACCTAGCTGCCCTGATGAAGGATTAGATTAATTATACTTGGTTCCACATGACAGCTCTAAAAGCAATGGGTGAAAGTTATACAAAGGTAAATTGAGGCCTCATGTCAACTAAAACCCTTTAACAAAATTGTCCAGAAGAATAGATTGCCTGAGAGAAAGGAAGACCCTTTGGGACTTCTTTAGGAAAATGCCAGATGACTGCTTATCATGGTTTTTTTTTTTTTTTTCTGAGAGGATTCTATTTCAGATACCAATTGGACTACATGGCTGCTGTTCTTTCCTTCTATGTATATTCCTGTTAATGGTATCACTGTTGTTCTGGTCACATAGTTTTACGACTTGATAATTACTTTTGCCTTTTTCAGCTTTCTCGCACCACCCATTCCTATTTGTAGACCATTCTGCCTTAGGAATGTTTATTGAAACTATTCTCTTTTAAAAAATTCCCCAATGTAGTTTAGAGCTTCATTTTTTTCTCATCTAGAATTATCGAACTTTGCATATAGGTGTGAAGAGTCTGACCTTGAGGCTTAGGCCTTGATAAACCATGTCAGCTTTTGTCATGAATTACTTTGTGTAAGATGATTCAAAGGACTATTGTTTTCTCTCTCTAATTTTGACCTTCTAATATTTTTAAGTTTCCTAACCATTGAACTCTAAACGAGGCACTGTGTCTCCTGAACTGTTTTGGTCCTTCAGCTTAAAGATTCCTATACTTGATCTGTACTTACCTACCACAGTCTCTTTATCCCCACTAACTCTAATATCATCCAGCTTCTTCAATCCTTAAATTTGCAATTTCACTTCTCCTTCTGACTCTACATACACCAAAGCACAAAAGTTAGTTGTTTTCTAAAGTTAATTAATAAGGCAAAAGTAGAATACAGAAATTCAAACATATTTACACATATAGGAATGCATTGCACATGCAAAAACACAAAAAAACCCAATGAAATCACCAGCCCAGTGCCAGACTGACACCTAAAATCATCTAATTTAATCTTTAACTGATCTTTTCTATTTTAGTATGACTTATCCTAACTTCATCTAGTTCTTTTATAGCTGGAAAGAAGTAGATCAATATATTTTTTCAATAGTACCATTGTACAAGTTTTGAGAATGCCTCACTTGGGTACACTGCATTGAACTTCTTTGCCTAATTTCCAAGCTCTAATTCTTTATCAGTCATGAAGAGATTTGTGTGTGTGTGTATATATGTATATATATACATATGTGTGTGTTTGATATGTCTTAGAATATTACTATGTAATCATTCTTTCCACCCAAATATGAGAAAAAGGATAAAAATTATTAGATATTCTCTTCTAAAAATAAAAAATAATACAAATATGATATACAAATGCTTAATATATATTTTTATACTAGATTAACCTCTTCACTCATGGTTTCCATGTTTGATGGAACTTATACTCTGGAATTGTACATTCCTGTTTGGAGACTGTCTCCAAGAACCCTATTTCAGGAAAACCCCCAAATCCTTTCTGGACACTTCCTTCCAAAATCTTTACCGACTACTTTGTCACAACAGGGACCATATTCTATATATTTTTTATACTTTGTTTTGCAAGGCAAATGGGGTTAAGTGGCTTGCCCAACACCACACAGCTAGGTAATTATTAAGTGTCTGAGACCGGATTTGAACCCAGGTACTCCTGACTCCAGGGCCAGTGCTTTATCCACTGCTCCACCTAGCTGCCCTGGGACCATATTCTAAAGAAACTCTTTTCTTCAAGCATCACTTTTGACACTGGTGACTGCTTTTCCAACTGCCTTGCTACCAAATATTTTGTCTAACCTTTCCTTGCTTAAATGATGGTAATATCTGATTTCAAGAATCAGGATAAATTCAACTCTGGGTGATGATATAGATCACTTGTGCTAATTCGAGGGAAACCTTGGAGTAGAAACTATTTACTTTTCTATTTGTCCCAACACTTAGCATGGTGCTTGATATAGATTTAATATTTACTATATTATTTTCCACTCAAAAATTCTTCTTTATTTATTCATTAATGTCTGCTTTTATACCCAATCTTCCATAATTCTACATGTCAATCACAAGTTAATTTCTCTACAGACCTATTCTTATTGGAACTGACACTCTACTGTCTACCAAATAACGTTCAAACTTCTTAGCTTAACTTTTAAGGTGTTTAATGGATGAGCTCCTGTCTACCATTCTAACCTTTCCAGTAGTTTTCCACTATTCCTTTATGTGTACTCCATGATTTAATCAAATAAGAATATTCACCATTCCTAAATTCACCCTAAACTTTGCTTGATAATTTCCTAGCTGATTTCTTCTCCTTGTTATCAACTACTTAAATTCCTACCTCACCAACACTGCCTGTTAAAATCCTACTCATCAAGATTCTGCTCACATGCCAACTCCTTTATTATACATTTTTTCCTGATTCTGGATAGATATGATTTATTCCTCCTCTAAATTTGCACGTACCTTTGTTATAGTGTCATCTTTGTCACTTATTCCATACTGCTCGTTAATTCAATGGAGTTATGATCTCACTGATGAAAGTGCATTCACATTCATGAATATGGTAGCCAGTTTCTAATCCTGTTTATTCTTCTTATATTCCCTAATGGATTGTCCATGGAGGATTTATTCAAAATTAGGAATAACCTCCTCTAGATAGGGTTCTGTGAAAAATATTTTGATAGTATATATATATATATATATATATATATATATATATATATATATATATAATTGGTTTCCTTTCAATCCTATTTAAAACATCATTTTGAGAAGAAATCTATAGGTTTCATCAGATTGTCAATAGGATTCATGGCTTATAAAATGTTAAAACTCCCTACTCTAGACCTATTTTTGTACCATCTGGATTTGAATTCAGAACTCAAGCTTCCCTGTCTTCTACAAACACAATTTGTGATACATGACTTCATGACTGTTTGCAAATCTCAATGGCTATTCAAGAAGTTTACCTCCTCTTCTCACCACAATTATTATTATTATTATTATTATTATTATTATTTTTACTAACCATTTCTAATTCTAGCCTCTACTGCCAAATTTGCCTTTCACCTAAGATCAGGTGATGATGGGAAATAAAAGTACTGAGTTGACCTGAGATACCATTTAAAAGATGTGTATAGCTTATAAGAAGTGTGTCTCCCTATTTCTTCTTGATTATAATACACATTAAGGACCTGGCCCCAGCTTACTTTTTTTAACTTCCTTATATATTTTCTCCCATTTCACATTCTATGGTCTACATGCTATTCATACATGGCACGATATCTCTTTTCTCCATGCCTTTTTGCTGGCTGACCTCCATGTCTGGAATGCAGTCCTCCTTCACCTCTACATCATTAATTCCTTTTCTTCCACCTAAGCTCAAACATCAGTGTCTACTCTTCCCAACTTTCTAGTGTTTATTTTGTATTTGTTCTCTTTGTGTTTATTCTTTGTACATCTATGTATAGACACATTGTCTCCTTTAACAGAATTAAGCTTTTGAGAGTAGGCATTGCAAATTTTTTTGTCTTTGTATTCTTAGCACCTATGATAGAGCCAGGAACAAAGTAGGTATTTTAATGAATAGTTGTAGATTGATCTTAGAAATCATCTAATCATGAGAATCAGTTGTCTGTCCTGGTTTAAAAGTTAATTGTTCTTCTCATTGAAGGTCTCTGTTCATTCATCTCTATTGTTTCAGAGTTGCACCTTCTTTCCACAAGGAATTTCTTGTCAATTTTATGGAAAATTTCATTTGGAAAGTACTCAGTTGATGTAGATACTCTCTAAGGAATCCAGTTACTCTATGATATGTATATATGTATGTGTGTGTGTAGGTACATATGTGTGCACAAGGGCACATGTATGTGCTGTTTGAATATAGAAAACTGACATCTATGAGTGTTTTTTTATATTTTTGACTGTTACTGTATGTTAAGGGAAGAATAATAAATTTCATTTGGTCAAAATATAGTATAGAAGCTATCTATTAGTTCTAGAAACAAGTCCTTGAATGGACAAGAAGCTGATGCTGGCAGTCTGAAAAGGGAAATGACACTACTATACTATTGCAGCATCTTGGAAAAATCATCTGGATTTGTCTCCAGGGTTCTTCCATGATCTCAAATTTTGATGTAATTCCAGAGCAATTCTGGTTGTCTGGGAGAAAATTGATGTTAAGTAGGAAGAAAAAAAAAGTTGATTTGAAGCTATGACATCTGTGCTACAGATTAGATCAACTTCTTTCCTACAGCATTGAGAGTAAATTTTGAGAGTAGGACAGCTGCCATTCAATGCAGTCACCATCCTAAAATATAAGCAAAACCAAATCCCAACTTTTTTTTTTTTTGCAGTTGACCACCATCACAGACCATGTTTCTACAAGAGCATTATTCTTTAAATAGGATACTTCCCAGCTTTCTGAAACCATGCACAGAAGAATAATGCTTGATCTCAGGCCAGCTGGAGAAGAGGTTATGTTCAAAATCATCACAGATATTGTTATAAAAAGAACAATAGATATTGGCAACATTGTTTGATCCTTGTGCCAAGGGCAAAATTAATGTCTTATGCTCACCCCAATTGATCCCTGGAAAGATGTTCATGTAAAAGAAGGACCTCAAAAACAATATCATCATCTTCTTCCTTACCATTGCCAGGTATTTTGAATGGTGGGAAAGTGCCCCTTGAAGTAGATTAATAAGTTCTAAAAAGGCTCAATAGCAATTTGATTGGATTTAAGGAAACTTGTTTTATCTTCTTTTTGGGGGGTTGCTCAGTAGTATCTCTGCAGGCATTGCAAGCAAACATTGCCAGCAGGCAAAACCTAGCTTCCTCCCTTCCATAACTGGGGACAAATGTTCCATGGTAGAATAAAGAACTCTAGGTTTCTAGGAGGATGGTTTATGAATTGGGTGGGTGCTGTGAAGTTGGCTAGGACCATCTCTGGCAACATCCTACTATTCCCTACCTGAGTTGCTGCACATCCAATATGCTCTCTGAATGTACCTTCAGTGCTATGTGTTGCATTGTTACGGAGATTAGTACAAAATGAACTTGGACCACTTCCCAGATTATACATCTGCCCCTTTAACTTACACCTCACCAGCCCACCCCAAGACAAGTAAATGACATGTGGTGTGCTCTGTAGTTGGATCAGCAGAAGCACAAATACAGCTGTGCATTTCTGGCACACCAGCTTTTGATTTTGTGTTTGCCTGCTAGCCAGACAGAAGCCAGATTTGGGGGAGGAATCACCCACAATTGTCTCATTGAAAAAACAGTGAGAATGAGAAATGTGGCTCTATTGCCTTTTTTCATCATCCCATACCAAGCAAGCTATGCACTTTCAAAGGGCTGTAAGGAGCCAATGTTGTGTAATAGATGAGGGTTGGGACTGATTATGGAGTTTGGTAGACTACAGAATAATTCCACTGAGACCTTGGATATTTGGCTCTTCAACTCAACTGGACTTTCAAAAAGCCCATGTCACTTGGACTTAATTTTTAAGTGTGGTAACTTTTGAGTAGTTGACACTAAGATCATTATCTTATTTTCAGTTGTCTTGTGCATAGTTAGAATTCTTCCTTGATTTTCCTTGAGGCATTCTCTTAACATGCTCTGAATCCAGGCTTAGAAGCATACAAGATCAGTTGTAAATTCTGCCACAGTTATACAAAGCTAATCTTAAAAAAAAAGAAAGATAAAAACAACACGTACTACCTAAGTAGTTAATATCACTGAGGATTGATAACCAAGCTGCTTCAATTCAGCTCTTCCCAATCAATTGTAGAGATTAGAAAGTTGTTGGAGTTGGAGAGATATCACTGGAGGCCCTGGGATTTTCTTCTGAAGTCATTCTGAATTAGCAGCTAATGGGGAGCTTTCTTTGATAGCTCTTTTATAATTAAATGCAGCTGGATGAAAATCAACCACAAAGGGAACTCGTTTGTTTATCATTACTTCTGACTTTGTTAGCAGATGTTTTCTGAGTACCATAGTAGCCTGCTTAATTTGTCTCTATGTAATGTGAAGCAGGTAAACTTTGATTAATAAACTGACAAGTACATTCCTTAATTTCTTTTCTGAAGTTTCCTTCTGTGTCTCTTATAGCACATATGTCAAATCCGGAAAGCACACGAATAAACATTCAGTTTCTTTTTATATATCACTGGCCAGCTGAAATGGAGGTGTCAGTCGGCTGTGGGCTGGCTTGTCAAATGTTCATCTTGAAAGCTGCTCTGGTATTATCACATGTAAGTAGGCTAGTGAATAAGATAAACACATATGGCATGTATGTACCAGGCTATTTAATGACAGCTCTCAGAGCTGTAATCATCATTGGCTGGCTTTACGGGACTCGGTATTTTTCAGAGGGATGGATCGTTTATGGGGCTAAACATTAATTCATCTATTTTAAAAGGGTAATTTTGACATATCCTTGCTCATAATAAATGCCTCCTCCACTTCTTAACAGGCAGACTTGCTTACCACCTACTTTCTTATATCATCCCATTTCAAATCTGAATTTCCTTTCAGACTGTACCCTCTGCCTACTTCCCTTTTTTTCCCATCTTTCCAAAGTCTTTCCTCTATCATTTAATCCCAATTTCTTCTGTTTAAATTTACCTAATAGAAACAGCCAGCTAGCATGACTAAGACTCTATTCATGTTGTTTCACTTTGGTCTCTGTAACTCCAGTCCCTAACTGACTGGCATGCAGTAGGTACTTAATAAGTGTTTACAGAATGAATGAAAATTGAGTGATGAAAAATTCATAACTCATACATCAATGCACTTGTGTGTGGTATGTTCACAGTTCACTTTACTTAATGTGTTTTGAGCATAAGTGATATAGTTGCTCATTTATCTGTCTATCCCATCAGTTATACATGTTAATATAGTATTAGCTTTATATTGTGAGGATCACATCTATTTTAATTTAATTTAATTTTTAATAATGTCTACTCATGTGCTCTGTGGGTATGGTTGCTTAAAAAAGTGACTTTTTGAGGTTGGTGCTCTAATATGACCATCTGCATTGCAGAGGAACTTTGATAAGATTTCAGATCCATTCTAGTAGTTAAAAATATGGGGAGCCACTAAAAGTTTTTGAGAAGAGGATTGGTGCTTTCAGGCACATATTAGCTAACACTTTATTATCAAAATCATCTAGCCATATAATGAATAGGAATCTTGATGAAAAACTATATATGTTTATATATCTCTGTTTCATATCAATATCTATTCATATGCATATGTTTGTGTGTATACATACATAAATCTATCTATCTATCTATCTATCTATCTATCTATCTATCTATCTATCTATCTAGCTATCTAGATATTTAGTTATCTTTAACCTGAAAATCGATAAAATGAAATCAGGTATGTCTTTTTAAAAGCTAGCAACAAATTCATATGATAAGGCTAGGGGACTGGGGCACTGAAAAGAAATTTCAATTTGAATAAAGAATTATTTGGAGACCTTGGCAAAGCCTCCATGTTTCTTATTTTGAAAAACAGAATGGCCTACATCAGAGTGATGTGAGCAAAAATAACTGCAGCAAATGTCTGTCTTCAGTTAATATGTAAATATAATTGCTTAAATAATCTTAATTAAACTTTAGGAGGTAAGGTGTTATGACAAGAAAATGTTTCAGAATCACTGAGCATCTCCTTGAATGATTTGTGATAACAGGATAATGTAGTTAGTACAGAGGATGCCCTTCAGAGTTATAATCTGTGGTGTGCTTAAGAATAATTTTGGGAAATTGGGGGTAGGAAGCAGGATTTGAAATCTGCTAATGTACCTCAGCAATACCTGTATAATTTAAAGTCTTATAGAGTTACTTGGGGCAAGTGAGAGGCTACTTGACTTTCCTATGACAGCATAGCTAATTAATATCAGAAAAAGGATTTGAATGCAGGATCTTGGGACTCTTAAGGCCAGTCCTCTCTCCATTATTGTGCAATGCTGCTTTAAAAACAATTACTATGAGAATATGTGAACCCTTTCAGGAGAAAAGCATGGAGAAAATTAGAGTGAGATGGGTATTAAAAACTAGAAACTTCAGTTCTTCCAAGGTGATAACAATTTCACCCAAATCAGACAGATCTAACCATGATGGAGTTCTGAAATGTGTCCAAATGTAAGCTGACCAATACAAAAACATCTGTGAGTAGGGCCAACAGTAATACTCCTGGTGATATGTGTCTGCTTTTGAATTTCCAGAAGCCCTGACCCTGACCTTGGTCATAGCAACTTATCTTGTAATCTTTTTTTCTGGGCCTTAGTACTTTTGCTTCATGCCTGAGACACTAAGTGAATCTCAGCCTTGAGGTGATAGTGAGAATGACCTCACTGATTCCCTGGACTCTGATATACCTGAATACTGGACAAAGGCAGATTCTACTCACTATTGTGGTCTTTTTTTAAAAAGAAAGGGAAACAGGAAGCTAATTTGAAGAACTGTTTCTAATATATTTATTTATTTCTGATTTTTGCTTGATTCCTTTTGCAACCAGTTTTTATCATAAAATTCAGCAAGAGATAACTAGAACAAATGATTGAAACTGAAAACTAAAGTCTATTGGCCCCTAGGGATTCACAATAGTCTAACATGATAACTGGATACTTATTTTTTTAAACATGGGGATGGGAGCTTGTCAATAAATCTTTGTGTGGGCATCATAACTGTGTTTTCTCTTGTTTTTACTTTAATAATTAATGCATCTTTTGCCTGACTACATACTTAAAGTATAATCCTATATTAATATAAATTATGAAATAATCCTTTTTCATTTTATGAGGATCACATCTTAAATTTGAATAATGTAGCTATCTTATGAGAAGTCATTTGAATAATAAAGATAATTTATATTAGTGTCTTTGCATTTTTTTCAGGTAGTTGGAAAAATAGTCAGAAACTACAACTTAATGAGGTCTGCTTATAATTTTAATTTTTGTGTGCAATAAGCCTATACAGATTTTCTGATATTTGTAAAAGATTTGATTGACTGACCTCTATAAAAAATTTTCACATCCAAATGTAGTTTTATGAGCTTGAACTAAGTCTTCATAGTTAAGTGTGGCTTATATCAGCATTTTAATGCTTACCTTTCAAAAGAGTTATATACTGGAGAATGTTTTCATTTTAGGGAGAAAACCTGATCAAAGACAGGTCATATGTTTCTTCCTTTGAGGTAGTAAGGGCAAATGGGAAAGATTCAGAGCAAATGTTTTTCCTAGCATCATATTCAATAGGTAACACTTGTCTCAAAGCAAGGCATGAAAGCATTAGTGGAAAGAGTAATATGAAAATTGAAAAAAAAATTGAAAATCTATGTAATATTGGGCACTACATACAGAATTTTCCTTGTAGAATTATTGAGGAATAATGCCCTAGTGTCCCTATTTCAGTAGTTAAGGAGGAGGAGGGTACTTAATGCTTCTTCAGCTCAAAAAAAATGAAGCTGTTTGACTAGGGAAGCAATAATTATCCCAACTTGAAGAAAAGCATAACAGCTTTGTACATCTCTTTAGATTGGTCTTGGATTTTAGTAAGGATTATATATTAGGGACAAACTCTGATCCCAGAGAAGTTCCTCTTGAGATAATTTTGCCAAAAATTGTACCAAAAAACAAAGAGGGGATTAAATGCCTACACAGAAAGTCATTCCCAATTTTGAAGATGTGAATACAGGAAAGCTTTGAATTTTAATGAATTTTTGTAAAGTTTTAAAAGTTATTTTTTATGTTCAAATAGTGATATTTAGATTTTGTTGTTTGTCATTAATTTCTGAAGGGAAAACTGGATCCTGAGGTAGCAGACTGAAAGATATTTAAATTTAACTGTGGATCTTACCTTTTAAAATATTTTATTTCATTAAATATTTCCCAACTTAAAACTGTGAACAACAATTTTTTAAAAAATAATTTGAATTTTATATGCTCTCCCTCCCTCTTGTCCTTCCCCCCCTTGAAAAGGCAAACAATATAATATTGATCATACATATGAAGGGGCAGTTAGATGACTTAGTGGATAGTGTGTTGGACCTAGCATCAGGTTCAAATAAATCCTCAGATGCTAACTATGTAACCTTGGGCAAGTTATTCTACTGTTTGCCTAGGAAACAGCTACAAGGCTTAGTGGATAAGTGCTAGGTTTAGAGTCAAGAAGATCTGAGTGTAAATGCAGCCTCAGACACTTAGTAGCTGTATGACCCTGGGCAAGTCACTTTAACATCTGTTGACTTAATCCACCGAAGAACAGCAAACCACTACAATGGTTGCCCAGAAAATGAATAGTAGAGATATTACTAAACAACCAAACAACAATACTAATATACTTGTGAGATATTGCAAAACATATTTCCATATTAGTTGTTACAAAAGAAAACAAAAATAATAAAAGCAAGCAAAAATTAAAAAGGCAAAATAAAACAGTGTTTCAGAGTTCATCATCTCTAGAGGCAGATACTATTTTTCATCATGAATCCTCAGGAAGCATTTTAGAATATTGTCTTATTCAGAATAGCTAAGTCTTTCACAACTGATAATCCTTACAATATTGCTGCTACTATTCACTATGTGCTCCTAGTTCTGTTCACTTCAATTTGCATAAATTTTATAAGATTTTCCAATTTTTTATGAAATGATACTTATTATTTATAGCACCATAGTGTTCCATCACAGTCATAGACCACAGCTTGTTCAAATATTCCCCAACTGATGCACATCCTCTTGATGTCCAATTCTTTGTCAAAAGAAAATGATCTGGGCGGCTAGGTGGCATAGTAGATAAAGCACTGGCCTTGGAGTCAGGTGTACCTGGGTTCAAATCTGGTCTCAGACACTTAATAATTACCTAGTTGTGTGGCCTTGGGCAAGCCACTTAACCACATTTGCCTTGCCAAAAAAAAGAAAAAAAAGAAAATGAGCTATTATAAATATTTTTGTACAAATAGGTTCTTTTCCCTTTTCTATAATCTTTTTTGGAAACAAACCTCAGTGATAATGCTGAATCAAAAGGTACTCCCAGTGTTATAACCCTTTGGTCATAGTTCCAACAACACAATGTTGCTGATGCTGTGTACTTTGTTACATAGTTCTGCTTACTTTGCATCAGTTCCTACAAGTCTTCCTAGGCTTTTCTGAAATATGCCTATTCAGCATTCTTTATTGCATTCATATATATGTAAATTCAGGCTTTTTTAGTTATTTCCCAATTCCCAATATTTTTACCATCAGGAAAGGATGGATATAAATATTTTTGTATATGTGAGTCCTTCCCCCTTTTTGTCATCTCTTTGGAAAGCAGACCTGGTACTGGTATTTGGATTAAAGTGTATGCAGTTTGCTTGTCCTGTGGATATAGTTTCAGATTGCTCTTCAGAATGGTTGGATCAGCCTGTATGGGCACTAAAGGAAGACTACCATCCCTGATGTGAGAGGTTGTTGAGACTTTTTAGGGCATCTTATTCACTTTTGGTGTTCATCTGGTACCCAACTCTTATGTGAGGCCTGAAGAAGCTTTCAGGCACAACCATACACAGACAAAACCTCTTAGCAGACAAACTAAAGCAGGTTGAGGATAAATGACAGACCTAAAATCCAAAAATGAAGTGGAGGTATCTACCCCAGGCATGTAAAGACTTTTCCCAGAGAAATGGGGGGGGATGAGAACAATCTATTCCAATGGCCATGATGACAGCCAAAGCAGGCATTGAGGAATACTTGTTTGTTTAGACATCAAAAATACAATGTCACTAGTTGTCCTGACTTTTGTTTTACCACTAGACTGATGATTCTGAAAGAAAAGAGTGAGTCTAAAGATTTCATACTCTTCTGTCTCACTTAAATTCAATCCACGTATGAGTCAAGTTATTACCCTGTGAGATCATTGGTTCTCTTATAAAATGAAGGACAAACAACAGTAATAACAATTATTATTATTATTATCATCATTATTATTATTATTTTAAATTTTGGACTGGCCCTCTGATTTCATTACTTCAGGGAACTCCTGATGAGGAACTTTCTATATAATTGTCAACAGGTACCTTCTCTGAAATTTGTAGTTAAGAATTGCCTGAGTATTCTGAGATGTAAGAGATGTATCCAAGGATCACCTAGATTATATGGCAGAAGTGGGCCTTGAGTTGAGATTCCTCTTGATTGCAAGACCAGATTTCCATTCCTTATTGATTAACTCTTCTCATTTTCATAATTCATCCTTTAATAAAACATTTTCAAGTTGATTAAAGATAAATTAACATTTTTGAATTAAAATTTAGATGAATAAATGAAAAAAAGAATGAAATATACAAACAAACAACAAGCATTAAGTACCTGCCATATACAAGGAATAATTTATTGGTAGATTAATAGTTATTCATAATAGCAAACTTGTTTAAAAATCAAGCACCCCCCTCCACATGGAAATAGAGTTTGATTTAATTCTTTACCTACTTACTCTCCAATTTCCAATTTTTTTAGGAAAAATTTCTTTGAAATAAAATGAAGGACACCTGTATATGAGTTATTCACCCTTTCTAGGGTGTTCAATAAATACTTACTGACTTAGTAAGTCATATAGGTGACATCCTGAATAGAGTACTTTTCAAGAAGCAATGGATTTAAAACTACTTCAGACCATTAGTAGTTACATGACCTGGGACAAGTTACTTAAACTGTATCAGCCTCAGTTTCCTCATTCATAAAATGAGGATGAGGTTAGCACCTGTCTGACACAGTTGTGGTAGGATAATATAAGTTGGTCAAGTCAAGAACTTTGTAAAAATTAAAAGTTCTATATAAATGTTAGCAGTTATTGTTATCATTATCATTATTATTAAGTCAAATTCTAAAAGTGTTTCATTATTTTAAGATGTAGGACAAACGTGTCTTCTTTCACTGATAATCAGTTGAATGTCTGATGGGTAAATTGGTCCTTTCTTAGACTTCCCTCAAACTTTTCTATTTTTGAATATTTTAAGTGAGTCAATACTAACCCAGTATAGAGTAAAATTGAAAACAAGACCATATATTTCTTGTAATTTTTCTTTGTCCTGCCTCTAATGCTTTAAGGGATAGTTTATTTTAAAGTATATTTTATTTTATAAATTACATACAAATATATTTTTCAATATTCATTTATTTTAAAAAATCTTTTGAGCTTGACATTTTCTATCACTCTTCCTTTCCTCCCCCATCCCCATGGCAGTGAGTATTCTGATAGAGGTTGTACATGTAAAATCGTGTTTAACATATTTCCATATTAACTATGAAAGAAGAATCAGAACTTAAGGGAAAAACCATAAGAAAAAAAGAAAAAAAATAAAAGAAATTTTAAAAAGTGAACATAGTATGCTTTGCTCTATATTCAGACTCCATAGTTGATGCTCTGGATGTGGATGGCATTTTCTATCACAAGTCTTTTAGAATTGATCTTGATTCCTGAACTTTTGAGTCCCTTATAATTGATCATGTCCCAATGTTACTATTATTGGGTACAATGTTTTCCTGATTCTTCTCACTTCATTCAACATCATTAAGACATTCCAGGTTTTTCTGAAATCCATTTATTCATGATTTCTTACAGAACAATAGTGCTCCATCATATTGATATATCATAATTTGTTTAGCCATTCCCCAATAAATGGACATTCTCTCAATTGCCAATTCTTTGCCACTACACAAAGAACTGCTGTAAATATTTTTGAACATGTGGGTCTTTTTCCTTTTTCATGATCTCTTTGGGATATAGATCTAGTAGAGGTATTGCTGAGTTAGTGCAGTTTTATTGTTCTTTGGACATATTTCCAAATTACTCTCCAGAATGGGCCAACTAGTTCACAACTCCACCAACAGTGCTTTAGTGTCTAGGTTTTCCCACATCTTCTTAGACATTGATAATTTCCTTTTTTGTCATTTAAGCCAATTTCAGGGATAGTTTCTCTCTTCTAAGATCGTATCTGATTATCTTGAAAAAGTCACAGAGTTCTTTTTACTTCACCCCTTCCTTATATTTTAAGACATCAACATATAAGATGCCTAGTCATTTAATTACTACTTGCTTTGACATATTAAACAAATATGTTAAAGGGAGAGGAAGGAAAAGAATGGAAGTCAAGTTTAATAGATTATAGTGGGGCAGAGCCAAGATGGCCACAAGAAGGGATGGAGTCTTAGGAACTCTCTGATAAAATTCATCAGCTAAGGACTCTAACTAAACTTTCGAGAGACAGAACCCACAAAGGGACCCAGTGAGGCAGTTCTCCTACTCAAGGTAACCTGGAAAAGAGCAGAAAGGCTCTGCTCCCCAGGGTCAGAGAGGCTGCCCTCCAGAGGGGTGGCCCACCAGAGCCAAAGAACCTCAGCCTCCCGGAGGCAGCCCCAGGGCGCTGGGGGTCTCAGCTCACAGCAGCAGGGGAGTCTCCTGAGCTGCACCCCGAGGAGCAACGGGCACAAAGTGGGGGAACAGCGGGGACCTCTGCCAGAGGGAGCACATGGAGCCCAGCCCTCAGGGCACACAGCAAGCAGCATCTTCTTTCCCCAGTCCTGATCCAGGAAACAGAAGCAGGTGGAGCCAGTAAGCAGGAGCCCCCAGGGCATGAGCCCATTGAGCTGAGGGAGGGGAGTGAAGAGAGACTGCCTAGCTCTGTCCTCTGCCCCTGAAACAGGACTCTGGGGCTCTGACCACATTCAGATCCTGACCACAGTCTAGGCCCCACCATAGAACAGCAGCGCCCCCCCCCCCCACATCAGCCCCTTGGCAGAGGGGGGCGTTTATGGTCATTCACAGACCAGGAGGGAGGACAGAACCTCACACACTGAGACCCTTGTGGGAGTGTCCCAAAAGCTCAAGAAACACCCCAAACCAGGCCCAGGCTGGGAAAATGAGCAAGCAGAGAAACAAAAAGAAGACTATTGAGAAATATTTTGCAAATGAGCCCAAGAAGGACCAAAATACTCAGTCTGAAGATGAGGAAGCACAAGCTCTTGCATCTAAAGACTCCAAGAAAAACAGAAATTGGGCTCAGGCTATGATAGAGCTCAAAAAAGACTTTGAAAATCAAATGAGGGAGTTGGAAGAAAAATTGGGAAAAGAAAGGAGAGAGATGCAGGAAAAACATGAAAATGAAGTCAGCAGCTTAGTCAAGGAAATCCAAAAAAATGCTGAAGAAAATAGCATGCTAAAAACCAGCTTAGGTCAAATGGATAGAACAGTTCAAAATGTTATTGAGGAGAAGATTGCTTTAAAAAGAAAAATTGGCCAGATGGAAAAAGAGATAAGAAAACTCTCTGAGGAGAACAAATCCTTCAGACAAAGAATAGAATTCAGGGAGATTGATGAATTTAACAGAAATCAGGAATCAATACTTCAAAACCAAAAAAATGAAAAATTAGATGAAAATGTGAAATATCTCATTGAAAAAACAACTGATATGGAAAACAGACTTAGGAAAGATAATTTAAAAATTATTGGAATATCTGAAAGTCATGATCATGAAAAGAGCCTTGACATCATTTTCAAAGAATTACTACAGGAAAATTGCCCTGATATTCTAGAAGCAGAGGGCAAAATAGAAATGGAGAGAATCCACCGATCCCCCAGAGAAAGAGATCCCAAAAAACCAACCCCTAGGAATGGGAACTCCCAAGTCAAAGAGAAAATATTACAAGCAGCCAGAAGGACACAATTCAAATATCGTGGAGCTGCAGTCAGGATCACACAGGACTTAGCAGGGTAGGGCTTGCAATACAATATACAGGAAGGCAAGAGAGCTTAGAATGCAGCCAAGAATGAACTACCCAGCAAGGCTGAATGTCCTCTTCCAGGGAAAAAGATGGACTTCCAATGAACCAGGGGAATTTCAAAGGTTCCTTTTGGAATGGCCAGAGCTGAACAGAAGGTTTGATCTTCAGATACAGGTCCCAGGTGAAGCATGGAGATTGGAGGAGAGGGGGGAAATATGAGGGACTTAATGAGGATGAACTGCATGTATTCCTGCATAGAAAAATGACACTGATAATACTCATATGAACCTTCTCAGTTAATAGAGCAGGTAGAGAGAGCTTTTATAGTTGAAGCACAGGAGAAAGCTGAATTCGAAGATAAAATATGGTGTAAAAATGAAGTCAATAGAAAAAAAAGGGAAATGGAATGGGAGAAAGAAAAAGGAGAGGGGGAATAGTCCAAGATATTTCACATAAGATTTTTTTTTATTACAATGAGCTATTTCAATGATATGGAAGGGGGGAGGCAAGGGGGAATGAGGGAACCTTTGCTCTAATCAGAGATGGCTAGGAGAGGAAACAGCAAATATACTCAATGGGGTATAGACATCTGGAGTAAGAAGGAGGAGGGAGCAGGGGGAAGGGGTGGGGATGTGAATAAAGGAGGAGAGGATGGACCATGGCGGGAGAGTGGCCAGATATAACACATTTTCTTTCTTACTTCTTGCAAGGCGCTGGGAATGGAAGGCCTGCCCAGGACCACAGGGCCAGGTGGATTCTGGGCCTAAAGGGTGGTATGGGGGCTCAGGGCGTTTTGGCCCTGGGACCAGGGATCTGTCTGCTGTGCCACTCAGCTACCCTACAGCAGAGTCATAGTGAAAGGAGAGAGAAAATAGAGTACATGGTAGTGGAGAAATAAGAAAGGAGGGAGTTGCGATCAGCAATGGCAACGTTGGAAAAATATGGAAATAACTTTTGTGATGGACTTATCATAAAGAATGAGATCCACCCATGACAGAGTTGTTGGTGTTGGAACAAAGACTCAAGCACATTTTTTGTTATGATTATTTGGGGGAGGGTGCAGGGCAAGTAGGGCTGGATGGCCTGCCTGGAGCCACATAGCGGGGTGATCTTTGGGTGTCTGGGGCCGGATTTGGACCCAGGTGCTCCTGGCTCAAGGGCCAATGCTCTGTCTGCCACCCAGCTACCCCTACTATTATTACCATTTTTTTTTATTTTGGGTCTTTTTTTTTTCTTTTTCTTTCTTTTTTTTTTTTTTTTTTTTTTTTTTGGTTTTTGCAGGGCAGTGGGGATTGGGGCTTGCATGTCACACGGCTGGGTGATTGTTGGGTTTACGAGGCTGGATGTGACTTGGGTGCCCGTGGCTCCAGGGCTGTTGATTCGTCCATTGCGCCACCTGGCCATACCTACAATTATTACTATTATTATTTTTTTATTTTAATTTTTTTCCCTCTCCCCTTTACTTTTTTCGCCCAAACAAGTCTATCTATATTCATGGGGGAGGAGGAGGGGTATTTTTTTTTTACTTGTAAAAAGAATATTTTATTAATCTAAAAAAAAACATTTGTACAAAATGAGAACAAAAAAATAAATTTAAAAGAAAAAAAGAAAAGAAAAGAAAGAAAAGAGAAACCTATAAAAATAGATTATAGTGGCAAAGTCTGTCCTGTTTAACCCTGGTCTTCTACAGAGGCGTTAAATTTGGTCTGAAAACTCTCCTCCAAAGCAGATTAAAATGTGACTGAGAAATGTTTAACACAATAAATAAAAATTCAGTAGAACATCTATTGATGTTACTCAGGGTTTCCCAAATCAAAAATGTACCCATTTAGAATCTGTTTCTCTTTGAGACTGAAATCACTATTCTACCGGATATAAGAAATTTTCACACTTTCAACTTCCTCTTTATGTTGTAAATCTGTATTTACTGAATCCATTAGTTACTTCACCTTAACCAGTTTTGACTTATTCCGAAAATAACATCAAATCACATCTTTTAGGTAGTTTGCCCCCTGATAAAACTAATTTGCTCCCAACTATTATAGGGGGAAGCCTAGACCTGATTTGGGCTACAATCTCTTCCTTCTCCCATGCTTGATCATGCCTACCTCCTCTTCCTCTAGTTATGCCTCTCATTCTATGCCTACTTATGCCAAATCAATTTGGTTTCTAGTTCTGAACCTTGATTTTTAGATGTGCTGACCTTGGTTTTTTCCCATGAGTTGAGTTAAGCAGAGAGAGACACACACCTGAGCATGACTAGAGAATATTTATCTTTATCTTATGATTGACTAGGTATTTAATTATTTCCCCAGTGCATTGTTAGAAGTCACTTGTCTCACTTATGGATCTTTCCTTTTGGGGACAGATTGAATGTGAAAGCTCTGTCTTATTATTATTATTATAACAATTAATTCAGGTATATATATATATATATATTAAAATATCAATATATTTTCTTTGGTCATTTGCCCCTCTGAAAAGAGTCAGGGTCATTAACCATATCCATTTTATTTTTTATTTACTTTTAAGAGGAAAATTTTACTGATTTACTGATAAGGTTCAGTGCATAACAACATTGCTATGAAGTTCTTTCTGTTACCTCATCTAAATCCCTTATGCTGCAGTTTAATACTGTCTATTCTCTCAAAACTCTTTTAAAGAGATTTTGATTTGTAACAGAAAGCATTTTCACTGAGTCCCTCTCCATCTGCTTTTAATTGGCTACTAGAATGTTTTTGCCTTTCACTGGTCTAATTTCTCTTTCCCTGAACAGCTTTACTCTGCCTCACCTCATAACCTTAGATTAACTTCTAGCTGTGCTTTCTGACTAGCAAAAAAGCATGTCCATATTGCAGATACATGGTAACTCTAAGCACAGTACCATGTAAGAAGATTCACAGGTCTCATGGGTATTTTTTAACTTGTTATGCTGAACATTTACTTTTCCCTTAGGAAGGTTAGAGATTTTGGTTTATCAAATAGAGTTAGGTGATTATGTCAATAAACAATGTGATAATGGCACATGATTGAAATGCACAATAAAAACAATAACTTCTATGTAGCACTTGATAGAAATACTTTCTCATAAAACGTTCTGTGAAGTAGATATTGAACATTATTAATTTCCATTTTATTTTTTCAATTTTTTAATATTAATTTAATTTTAATCTCTGTTTTATCTATTGTCATAGTCTACATCTCCAAATGTCTATATCTTTTTCTGCTTTCCTTTAAAGGAGCAATAGAATCTTTCAAATGAAGACAAAAGGAAATATATTGACATTTTTGTTGTATATTGCTTAATGGATCCATGATTTCTTTGATATGGCCACTACTTCCATTGAGACTAATCATTCCCTCATATCTGCTATGTGTTCTCTCTAATTCTGAACCTTTTCCATATCCTCCCATAAATCTTCTAAATGGATCAACCCAATGTTCTTGGGAGCTGCCCTTATTTCTCATGACATTAGTTATCAGTGGAGAATGTAGATTGACTATCAATTATATTTTGCTTACATTGAATAAACACCCTACCTTACTTTCCTCTTACACATTTTTCTGAGAATATCCTTGACATCACTTCTTTAGAGTAATTCTTGGTTACTAATCTGTTGTAGTTTTCTCAGGCTGGACATATGTTTCTCCACTATCTTTTGGTTATACAGCAAATTAAATTCTTCAGAGAATGTGGTTTTTCACTACTTAGACTTGAACTGTATCACCAGAACACTGTTATTTAAACAAAATTGAGAAGAAGTTTGTCAAGATTATCACACAATTTTCTATTCTTTTCCATATAATATCCCCTAGAAAAGGTAGAGATTGATTCATAATTTATTTTATATATATACATATATATATATAACCTAATTCTATCTTATCATACTATGAAAAATCTATATTAATATTCCCATTTTGTTCTTAAGAAAACTGAGTCTCAGAGGAGTAATGATCTTAGATTTAGGATCTTAGAAATCAAATAACTTTCTGACAGTCTAAAAACTTGTCAGTTTAGAGATGAGAAATGGTTTCTTCTATAGTAACTTCCAATTTTCCCAGTAGTTTTTTTTTTTTATCAAAGAGAGAGTTTTTATCCCAATAGCTGGACTCTTTGAGTTTATCAAAAAGCATATTACTGTAATCATCTCCTTCTTTTGTACCTAGTCTATTCCACTAGTCCACCACTCTATTTCTTAGCCAATACCAAACAGTTTATGGAAGAAACCTAGATTAGACCAACACCTAACACCCTTTACCAAGATAAGATCCAAATGGTCACAGGATTTAGACATAAAAAAACAATACTATAAGCAAATTAGAAGATCAAGGACTAGTTTACCTGTCAGATCTATGGAAAGGGGAGCAGTTTATGACTAAGGAAGAGATGGAGAACATCACCAAAAACAATCTAGATGATTTCGATTACATTAAATTAAAAAGCTTCTGCACAGATAAACCCACTGTAACCAAGATCAAAAGGAATGTAGTAAATTGGGAAACAATCTTCACAACTAATGATTTTGACAAAGGACTCATTTCTAAAATATACAGAGAACTGAGTCATATTTATTTTAAAAGCCATTCCCCAATTGACAAATGGTCAAAGGATATGCAAAGGCAATTTACAGATGAGGAGATCAAAGCAATCCATAGCCATATGAAAAATTGCTCTAAATCATTAATTATTAAAGAAATGCAAATCAAAGCTTCTCTGAGGTACCACCTCACACCTCATAGACTGGCAAATATGACCAGAAAGGATAATGATCATTGTTGGAGGGGTCATGGGAAATCTGGGACACTATTACACTGCTGATGGAGCTGTGAACTCATCCAACCTTTCTGGAGAGGAAATTTGTAACTATGCCTAAAGGGCAACAAAAATGAGCATACCCTTTCATTTAATACCACTACTGGGTCTATACCCTGAAGAGATGATTAAAAAAGGGCAAAACATCATTTGTACAAAAATATTCATAGCAGCCCTTGTTTGTGGTGGCAAAGAATTGGAAATTAAGTAAATGTCCTTCAATTGGGGAATGGCTTAGCAAACTGTGGTATATGTATGTCATGGAACAATATTGTTCTATTAGAAACAAGGAGGGATGGGAATTTAGGGAAGCCTGGAGGGATTTGCATGAAATGATGCTGAGTGATGTGAGCAGAACCAGAAAAACACTGTACACCCTATCAGCAACATGGGAGTGATGTTCAACCTTGATGTACTTGCTCGTTCCATCACCACAACAACCAGGGACAATTTTGGGCTGTCTGCAATGGAGAACACCATCTGTATCCAGATGAAGAGCCATGGAGTTTGAACAAATTTCAAGGACTATTCCCTTTAATTTAGAAAAAAACAGATATCTTATTGTCTCATCTTGTTATCTCTTATACTTTTTGTTTCTTCCTTAAAGATGTGATTTCTCTCTCATCACACTCAATTTGGATCAATGTACAACATGGGAATGAAATAAAGACTGACAGATTGCTTTCTGTGGGGGTGGGGGGTTTGAGGAAGAAAGTAAGATTGGGAGAAAAACTATAAAACTCAAAATAAAAAAAACTCAAAAAAAATAAATGGTTTCATACTGATCACAAGGGTAACTATCTTCTTGTTATACTGAGCTGCCTTTCATGAAGGTAATTTTTTTTCTAGATATAATTTTGTCAACTTGAAATTTTTGAAATATGTGGGAAATAAATGTATCTATCTTCTCATTTATTTATATCTATTTACCATCTATCTATGTCTTTGGCTGTCTATCTATATATCTATCAACTATCTATCCATCTATCATCTATCTATCTATCTATCTATCTATCTATCTATCTATCTATCTATCCATCTATCTATGTTTTCCTTTAATACAGGAATCTCTTTGTTTTTCTTATAATATTTCCATGGCAAGTTGAAATGAGCATTGATTCTAGAATCAGAGTCTGAGGCAAGCCACTTACCTATTGAGGGCTGCCTTTTCCTCTTCCAAAAATGAGAGGGTTGGATAAGATGATTTCAGAGATCTTTTGCATTTCTAGATCTGTGATACTTCTTTCAATCAAGCATTTATTGAGTTACTATTATGAACTGACATGACTATTAAAAGCACTGTGAAATATTAAAAAATAGGGGAATATGCCCCTATTCATAAGGAGCTTATATTGTAATTAGGAAAATAAGACTAACAGAGGTGAACAGTATAACATCAATATCTTCTTTCCTTTTTTCTCTTTTATAAAAATCATACTTTTATGCTTCCATATGCATTCTTTCATATCCATATATGTTTATGGTAATGCAAATTACTGCCTCAGTCCCTGTATATTGCTGTTCTTAAATATCTTCCTTCACATTTGTACTTTTTGTGTCTAATATTATTCTTCTGTTACTCTTAAGTTCTAAATCTATGATCATTACTCTTCTGAGACTCAGTTTCCTTAACAACAAAATGCTAATATTAATTGCATCTGTCTTGGGGATGAGGTAAAGGAAGTACAGTTTAGAGTAAATTACTTCTGATGCCTTTGGACTGAGAAGATATGACTGGTTTGAAAAATCACTGGATAAGAATTTACAGTTCAAGTCCTGGTTCTGTCTTTGCCTATTTATGCCACTTAAGTTATATTCCTTTATCTTTCTGAGCCTCAACTTCCCTATCTATACAAGGGACATAACCCTTTCAGAATCCAGAATTTTTGTAAGCACCAGATTGATTGTACATGTGAAGTTATTTTAAAAGCTGTAAAGTAACATGCAAATTGAAATTTGTTATATTCTCCTATACCACATTTTGTTTATAGTTTTTTTTGAAAGTAGAAAAAGAGGAAATGGTAGGGTATAGAATTTGGCACAACAAAGGATGCTATGTCTTAGAAATCATGCAAGTCACCAAAATGTTGTCAAATAGGACCCACAGACATTCTGAGAGATCTGTTGTAGTACTTGGACCAAACTGTGCATTGTGAATGTATGTGAACATGTGTGTTTGCTTTATATCCAATCTGTACAACTCTGCTGTTTTCAAGTGTGTTGACCCCCTGTTGTATAGCAAACACCTGATCAGAGAGCTAAGAGGTCTTTGTTGTTGCCACTGCTCTTACTTCAATAACCTGAATGAATTATTTTAAATCAAGGCTTTGGTGAAGTTTTTATATTTTCCTAGAGATGTTTAATATATTGGAAATAATCAAGCATGAAACACTTTTAGTGGAGTTCCTTCAAGGTAAACTTACAATCTGAATTCTTTTTAGATAATCAACTAAAGAGAAAAATTAGATTTTTTTCCTGATGATTTTGATCCCTTTTTTAAAAGGTAATTTGAAATATGCGGTTATAACAAAGCAATGACACAAATCACTAATGACAGAAATTCAAATAAAGTTCACAATGGAATTTGTTAGTGTTGTTGGCAAAGTTCCCCAAGGTTTCTACAGTGGAATATCCTAATATAAGGCAAAGTCAATGGTTTAAGTGTTGCCATTGTTGACTATGTTGAGAAAAGCAAAACTAATTGTATATAGTGAGATTCCAGGTTTTAGTGGCCTCAACACTTAGGAAAGTAGGTACCCCATGAGCAGAGGGGTAAATTAGAGAAAAGAGGGAATTAGTGAAATCTTAACATTGTTCAGTTGGCATTGCCTTCCAGATCCCAGCACTATTGGACTCTGTAGCACTGCGGTAATACTTTAGCTTTAGGGGTATTGCAATGTGTGGTGAAATCAAAAGAAAGATGTTGTAATCTTTCACTAGGCAGAGATGGAATGTTCATAACATTTGAAGCTAAATAAATATGGTAGTATCGCTTTTAAGATGAAGTAAGCAAATGTGCAACTTAGTGAAAACAAATTTGGATATTTATCAAGCCCAATGGTAACCACCTACCATCATTGTGTTAACGATGAAAATAGATCCAAAAGAAATTTCTTTGTGCTATTTTCTCCTTGTCATAGTGTTAGAAAGGATAGTTTAATCCCAGGTTTTTTCCTAGGGAAATAGTTTCCCCCATTTCCTTTGTTTCTTTCTCTTTTAAAGGACAAACAACCTTTAAAGAAATAATGCCATGATATGATAGGAAGTTACTTGCTGAGCTCTGATATGACATTGGAGAGCATTGCTGAGAGCCAATCAGGTGCTGCCTGTGGAGATGTTTTTGTTTGCAGCATTTTCACACATATTTATTCAATAAAGCTTTTGTTTTACTGACACTGGAAAACAGTATACTGCATTATGCTGTGATTTTGAAGTGACAGTGCCAGTGGGATTGGAGTAAAGGATTTGAAGGGAATTGAGGCTGAAAACTAAAGCTTTGTTCTTGCTTAGTTTTGAAGTAGCATTAAATTTAAGATTTGTGTCCAAAAAAGTCCCCAAATCTTGTTTCAACATTATAATACTGGTAGGGAAGAGGTTTCTCTCCAAAGGATCTTCTAAATTTCTTTAGGAAAAATAAAAGAAATGTCACTATTACTTCTTATGATAACCCCCACCCCCACCCCCAAATTAACATATATGCATTTATTTGACAGAATAAAGTTACCATTTGCCTTTGAAGAAAATATTGAATGATTTATGCAGGATTGTATTAGCCTTGTGAATGGAAAGAAAGGTAAATGTATTGGAGAAGAATGTACCTTGCCACAAAATTTTTCCCATGAATTAATTCCAAGGGTGAGGTTTCATATAATTCACAAAATATTAGCTATTTTATATGATAGATAATTCAAAAACTTTACCTGACCCCTCCAAATAAATGCATCGATTGTATGTCATTAGTAAAAAATTCCTCAGCAAAAATGGGGAATAACTTGAAACATTATTTATAGAAGCAAAAGTCACAGATAGTTATGACTTTTGACTTTTGAACTGATGGAAAGGATGGGGCCTGTTTAACTGATCAAACAGGAAAGATAAGCTATTGGGAAAAGAGGTGAAAAAGACTGAGGGATAATAGGAGGATACTTGCTGTGATAATATTTTGCAATTGGTTTTTAGATTGGTAAAAATAAATTATAAGAATAAAATATTCATATATATGTAATACACATATCAATTCAGATTATTTATATTTCTTATATCTATAATCTTGCATATATACATAGACATATTTTTTCTCCTGGAAAAACAACAACAACAACTGGGAAATACATTGGTTGGGAAGTCTTGTGGGTTGAAATGGCTGCTGATGGGGAAAGATCAAGAGGAGGAAGCTGGAGTATTTTTGGGTCCTTCTGAAAGGGAGATGGAGACCATCTGGAGAAGAGGATGCTGCAGGAATGAGTGCCAGGACAGAGATAAAAGTGAATAGAAAGGAAATAGTGGCTAAACAACATCAAAGAGCCAGCTTCACTGCAGCGTGAAACAAGGAATCGTGTTCTTGCACTGGCAGGGGTACAAGGGGTGGCATCGAATAGTGTCCCAGAATGGTTATGACAAAGACTCACGAATAGCCCATAATCTGGTTAAATACAAGTTTCCTCCAATGAGATACTGTGCTATTGATATTTGTAAAGTGGAATAACATGAAACAAACTGCAGCTCCTGCTGTTTTAGATTTCTTTAGTGTACTTTACTTTAGGTAAATGCATTAACTTAAGATCTTGAAGTATCCAGTGTTCTTCCTCTTCCTTCCCCTTCTCCATTTCCCCCTTTCTCTTTCTCCCTTTCTGCTTCTCCCTCCTTCTTTCCTAGTCCCTTGCTCTCCTCCTCCACTCTCTTTGCCTTCTCTTCCTCTCCTTTTTCCCTCTCCATCCCTCTTTTCCCAGTCCTTTTCCCTCATCCCCTTCCAGTCCCTTACCTTTTCCCTCTCCCATTTCTCTCTCCACTCACTCTTTTCCCTTTCACTTCTCCCTCTCCAAGTCTTTCTTGCTCCCTGTCTCCCAGTCCCTCTTCCTCTCCTTCTACTGCCCTCCCCCCTCAGTGTCTTTTCTTCCCCTTTTATCATCAACAATCTCCTTTTCCTGGTCTCTTCTTTTCCCCTTCCCTTCTTCCTCCTCCTTCCCCTCTTCCTCATAGCTCAGGCACTCTCCTTTTTCTTTTTTTCCTTCCTTTTCTCCTCCTTCTAATTTTATTTCTCTTCTTCTTCCCCCTCCCCTCCTTTTCCTTTCTTTCTCTTCTTCCTGACAATCATTTTTAAAATGAAGAGTTTTCAGACCACATTTGATGCTCAGTCTCATTCAAGCATAATCTATGAAACAATTATTAATTTTGCTAGCACTGTGAGATTTGTTTGGAACTCAGGTGGATCTATAAAAAGTCAGACTTGTATCAAAAAAAAAAAGAATCTTTACCAAAATAAGAAACTGAATTTGTTTGACTTGGGGGGGGAAGGGTAAAACTTTCCTAAATGCTAACATATTTTTCAGCCATTTGTTTATCATTAATTGCTAATGATAGATTGAAAGCTTTGAGAGCAACAGGAAGTGTAAATAATATAGAAAGAAAAAATAAAAGAAGAGTGTTAATAATAACAGTTGCAGATGGTTAATGTTTTCCCTGGAAAGCATTGTTTTAAGTTTCTGTTAAATCTTGCCAGATTTGGAGAGCTTGTTTGATCTTAAGTAAAAAATGTTGCCACCACTTCAGTGATAGCAAACGTTGCTGAAAACATTTGCAGAATATGGGGCGAGACAATTGAAATGTATGTGCCTATATGTTTCGATCATAAATTCATAAGTGATAGGAAGAAGTTACTTTCGGGTGGTAACCATTTCCAGAAAGTCATACAGCCTTCCTAAAGTGTCTGCAGTACCCCATGGCAGTGATCATATTTGGCTGTATATTATTTGAAGCAGGTTTTCTTTGGGACAAAAAAAAAAAAAGTTTTTAAATGATCTTTCCCATGCTTGTCTTGAATGTTCGAGTGCTTGCAGAGGCTTTCAATTTGCATTTTTCTACTTTCTGAGTGTTTACAAAGAAATTATCAAGTACTACACTGTCTTTGTCTTCTTTTCTTTCTTCCTCTTCTTTTAGTATCTCTTTTTCTTTCTTTTTTTATCTGTTTTTGTCTTTCTGAAATATATTCAACACATATATCTTAGTTAAGGACAGATATATCAAGTTATTTTGAGGGATCTATTTTCCAGGTAATGGAATGGCTGGCATAATTTTATTTTAGTTATTATGAGTATTATTTATAGTTGTCACATGTCTCTATCAAAATTATTAAAACAAAAACTGAAGCTCCACAAAGTGCCAATTGAGTTACATATTATAATTAATGTTAACAATAATAACATTATTATCATTATTATTAATAATAGTTATTAATAACATTATTATTCCAGCTTTTGAATAATAGCTTATATTATCATATCATTCTAGACATTTAGAGAAGAAATGATATTTGCTTAATGAATAAAATATATGTTAATGTTCTTTACTTGGTAGTTTAGCTGACTAACTGACTATTGATTCAATATTGGTGTGATTGTGGCCCATTCAGAAAACAAAACAGTTTATCATTTTGGTAAAGTATAATATTTTAATAAGCATATTTATTAATGAATTTTTGAAAATCTTTTAATTAGAATATCAGCATAATTCTTTGGACCTCTCAACTCTTGTGCATTTTTCTGAGTCATGAGCTAATCTGTGGCAAATTTTTAGTATGGTAAAAAGTCCAAATGAAGGAAAAACTACTGAGTAATGTTTTGGCCAGCAATAAGGTATTTCATTAACCATAAGGGAAGAGAGTGGGCATTTTAAAACAATTTCCACTTTTCAATGATTTCCATTTTAATCTATTGCAAACTAAAATACAAGTATTTGGTTTAGGGTCAAGTTTCACTCGCTAATTCTGCAAAGAATATACAGTGGGACGGATTGAAGAAAAATATTCCTTTTATTTTCTAATAGGGGTTATTCTAAAGAAAAAAAAACTTTGGAAAATTGCCCTAGTTAAATTTATATTCCCTTTGTGAACTATGTAAGAAAGATTCATCTCCTGTTCAAATGACTAGTCAATATGTTAGTCAGATCAAATGCCACTAATAAGATGCTAAAAAGTGCTTCTGAGGAACAAGGGGATTTCTTTAACAAGACATAAAGTGCTTTTTAATCCATTTCTTACTTGTTAAAGGCCTTATGATTCTCACAGACTGTTCTATCATGATGTGGTTTTAATCCTTCATGAGAAGGAAAAACACACTGTAGAATTCAGAAGTATAAATTAAGGGCAGAGTTGGGATATTGCTGCTTTGTAGATCCTTCCTTGATACTTTCCCCAAATCTCCACTATTAACATGGAGTTAATGAGGTGATGTGACCAAAAGCAAAGGAAATGATTTGCAAGAAGCATAATGAGGGAGATGTTGCTATTCCTGCTTTCGGGTTTCTTTCCCATCCAGTTTGTCTTCTACACAGCTGCCAAATTGATATTTCTGATAGAAGGAATCAGACTTTGTTATTCCTTTACTGAAAAATATTCAGTGGCTCCCTACTTCTTCTGGAATTAAATACAAGCTTTAGAGTCTGGCAGCTAAAATCTTGCATCACTTGGGTCTCACCTTCATTTCTAGTTTTATTTCATATCACTCCCCCTTCACACTCTCCATTCCAGTCATATTGGTTTGTAGCTTTTTCCCTTATGCAATATTCTATTTTCTACCTCCATGCCTTTGCATGTAGGGAATTCACTCTTTACTTCTGCCTCCAAGAATCTCTTGCTTCCCTCAAGGCTCAGTTCTGCTGCCACCTTCAACACGTTGCCTTTGATGACTCCCTTATCCCAAAATCTCATCCCATATGCCAGTTATTCTCACAATTTCCCTCTTGAAATGACTTTGAATATATTTTGAAATGTTTTACTCATATACATCTTTCATGATCATAGTAGTAGGTAAGCTTCTTAGAAGCTGTTTTAGTTTTGACTTTGTAAAAATAATATGTATTTTGTAAAGACAACATTTCAATCAATCTCATTTTTATAGATGTTGAAACTGAGACCTAAAGAAGTTAACTGACTTGCCTGAATTCACACAGGAAATTCTTGGACTTATGCATTTTGAAATGTTATATATCGCTATTTGTACATGTATTACATTTATTTCTTCTTCTATATTAGAGTGACGATCTTCCTCCAAGTAAGTGACCCAAGTGCACCTCTTATTTGGCCTTTTTATTCAGTGGTTTTCTAATCAACCGGTCAGAAAAGTGCTCTCTATTATTTAATTATTAAATAACTATTAATTATCTACCCCATGCCAGGCAATGGGAAAACAGAGACAAAAGCAACGTAGTCTGAGCCCTCAACCAACTTACATTCTGTTGGGGGGGGCATAGGGAGTATAGGGATAGCATATTCACAGACAAATAAATGCAAGATACATGCAACTACTAGCAATTGCTAAAGGGGAAAAGGGAGGGCAACATTAACTATTAGTGGAATCAGAAGTATCCAAAAGGAGGTGACACTTAAGTTGAACATTGAATAGAGCTGGAAATTTTCTAAGAGGCAAAAATGAAAAGGAAAGCATTTGAATTATGGAGATCCTCATTCTCAAAGAATAGAAATAGAGATAAAACATGATGAAGAGTAAATAGAAAGCACATCAAATTATCCAGAGCCCATAGTACATAGAGAGGAATAATAATTAATAAACCTAAAAAGATAGTGTAATCCAAGTACCAGGGTCCTTTGAAATGAGACTCTCTTCATATTGGTGGATATAAATATCTGCACCTGTGTGAGAAATTGGGTGGAGATGGCAAAAAGTGAGGAGAAGATAGATTCACATTTCTTGAGTCTCTTCAGGATATTCTGAGTTCCAACTTTCAAAGTGAAAATGAATGATGCCAACCCCCATTTTGGAATCTTGAAGAAATTTGTGTGAGAGGAACAGTCAGTCTCCATCCCCACCCATCATTCTACACTAGAGAAATTCTCTTCTAAAGTGAGATCTGAGATGATTGAACTGAGATAACTGATTTGTGATGGATATTTCCTTTATTTTGTAATGTCTGATATGCTCACATGTATGGTATCTCTGATTTCTGTTTTGCTATCAATTTGGATCAATGGTTTTCTTTGCTGTTTGCTTTTTCTACAATGAAATGGAAATTAATAGGAAGGAAATCAAACCTTGGATAGAAAACTTGAGGTCCTCCTTTCCCCATTAAGAAATAGTGATTGAAAGTTTATCTTGATTCTAAAAATTACATCTCCTAGACTAACAATATATGAAGAAACAGATAGAAACAGTTCTAACCTCCTATCTTTTCCCTCCCTCCCCTCCTCTCTGTCTCTCTCTCTGTCTCTCTCTCTCTCTCTCTCTCTCTCTCTCTCTCTCTCTCTCTCTCCCTGCTTCCCTTCCTATAGAAGATACTAGAGATGTATCCACTATGATGGCCTCTTTGTGAGACAAGTGGAACCAAAATGTGCCCTTCATTAAACTACTTTGATTTTCAATTCTAAAAAAGAAGAGTAGGAAGCCATGGAAGCTCCTTGAGCAAAGGAGTGACATTGTTGGATTTATTCTTCCATAATATTATTTTGGCAGTTTTGAGGATTCTGATAGGAAAATTGAGGATGGGGGAATATGGAAACTAGAGACAATTTTAAGAACATCATGGAGGCTAGAATAAAAATCTAAGAGCATGAAAGATGGAGTAAAAATCAATAGGAGACTCTTATATTTGCCTCACAGTTCAGGTGATGACAACCTAAACTACAGTGGTGATCAAGTGAATTTGTAAATATGGAGGTGAGGGAAGTGTCAGGAAAAGATAAGTAGTTCAGTTTTAGATGTATTGAGTTTAAGATGTTTATAGGATATTTAGGTGGAGGTACCCATTAAGATATTGTAGATAAAGGACTACAATTCTGGAAAGAGGTGAGAGATGAATAAGTAGATTTGTGATTTGTGGCAGAAGCAGAATGTCCCCCAATAAATTTTTTTTATTTTTTAAATTTTTTAAAAATTTTACCAAGATGTATTAAAATCTTTTATTCAGATTTGGTTGACTCATACTGAAGATCAGATGTGCCAGATAGTTAAACACTAGGAATACAAAAAAAAGCCAAAAAGGAATCTCTACTCTCAAGGAGCTCACTGTCTAATGGGGAAGACCATATGCAAGCCACTATGTTCAAACAAGATCTTTTTATACACAGTTAATTGAGGGAGGATGTTTAATCTCACATGGAAGGAACTAACATTAAGGGGAAATTGGGAAAGTCATAGAAGTATGAGGGTTTCTCATTGTCTGACCACAACAATCATGAGAAGCTCCAGAGGAACAGGAATTGTTTGTTGGGCCCAGGAAAAGATGAATAGGACCTAACTCTTATTGAAGTGGAATAGGGCAATGACTAGAGTCCCCAACCTGGAATTATGAAGTCCTGCATTTGAATCCTGTTTGATTAAGTAAGCTACTTAACTTTTATGGATCTTAACTTCTTTTTCTGTAAGATGGGAATAATAAACTTGTTAAAATATGAGGGGGTTGTGGCAAAGAGATAATCAGGTAATACATGTAACATGCTTCTTGATTTTTAAAGAGTTAAATACTAGTTTATATCTATATTAGGCACCCTGATTCTCAGATTTTCAACAGAAGCAAGATATGAGATAGCAGCAAAGACATAGAAATGATCTGAATAATTTAAGCACAATTGTATATAGTTTAAGGATTTTTTTTTTCATTTTTTCCAGGTCCAGACAGCCTAAATTTATCTAATTAAACTCTAGGTAGATGTTCCTATCATTGCAGTATGTTCCTGTCTTGATATATTATTTAGGACTCATCCCGATATCCTTGTTAAAAAAGATCCACATGATAATATGTTAACTCAAATGTGTAATAGGAAGGTAGTTTATCCTCAAAATGAATTTCTAAAATAAAAGTAATTGGTATAGTTCAAATAGCAACTGCACTAAAGAGAATGATGAAATCTATTGTCTGGATAAATTTGAAATCAGTTAAACTTTGTCCATATAAGGTCTGAATATCAAGCCTCACTCAATCTTACTTAAAAACTGATAAAGGATCAGCAAGTTAATCTTTCAGTCTGAGAAAAGCATTTAACACAGATATAACCTAGTCATTTCTTCAATAACACTGCACAACCAAATTCATGCAAGAATAAATCTTGTTTGTTTTCATCACATTTATGTTTCCAAAATATTGATTTTTGAATATCTGATTATGAGGTATTTATGTTCATTGGGGTTATGATAAAGTAGAAGTCTTGTTCCATCCCCAAAAAGCAAAAGAGAGGCCTGGGAAATCATTATAGAAAGATAATCCCTCAAAGATTTTCAAGACTGGAATTATTCAAATAAATAAAGGAACAAAACACTTATTTTTGTTAGTTATTGACCATGATTGGTGTAAATTCCGCTCAAGCATAGAAAACATTTTTTCATTTTTATTAAAAAGGCATATCTTGCATACCAGGTTATTTGGCAGCATTTTAATTGATCATCTTAAGTTTTACATGTCTGAGCAGCATTACACTGTAAAAATGGCCCTGTGTTAGAAGAAAAAAAAGTTAAAAGTGCATTATGGGTAAGAAGTTTATTTTTTGTTATTCTTTTAAAATTTTTGACCGGTATTAAAAACAGATCTTTTCCACTGGAACAGTACTACTACAGGTAGACTTCCTACTTTTGGAAAAAAGATCTGGTATTTAGTTTATGGGACCCGAGCCGAAGCAGATGTGAAAAGTTCAAATAAAGGAAGAACAGATTAAACGCACTTTGGGGGCTGAAAAATAAAAACAGATGTTATTATTAAACCACAGAACCTGTGTACATTTAAGTAACATTAGGTGTCTGCCTTTAAAAATTCATATTTTAAATAATTAAAGCATTTAAAGGTATACAGTTTATATATTATGTAACCTATATATAAATCTAAATTGAGGAAATGAACATATAAACAGGTCTGTTTATTTTGTGTGGAATCTGAATCATAAAAAGGGAAAAAATAAAATTATTTATAACCTTTTAAAGAAAACTGCATGAAACATCGATTCTTAGTGATAATTTCTATTGGGAACACTATAGAACAACTCTATTTAGAAAGGCTAGATTACCTGCAGAATCTGAAGGCAAAGAGGAGAGTAATTTACCCAGGTTCTCCCAGAAGTTAAAAGACAGCGTCACAATTTGAATTGCTCATCCCTTTGAAACGTTCCCTTTTCATAACAAAGTCAATCATGGGAAAAACAACAGCAACAAGAATTATATATTAAGCACCTACTTACAAATAAATACAGGAGGTATAATGGAGGGATAATTGCAGAAAGAAAACATATATTATATGTATACATATACGTATACATATTTGTATATGGGGAAAGGCAGGAAAGACTTCTTGCAGAAGGTGAGAATTTAGCTGAGATTTGAAGGAAGATGGGAAAATCAGGAAAAATAGAGTGAGAATAATAGAATATTTGTGGGGGGGTATTAGATAAAAACTGCCCAAGAAAGGTATTTCCTCTTTGGCATTTAATGCTTGCCTCCTAAGCATTTTGAAATTCTGAAATGCTGTATTAGCTCTGGAAAAGTTCAGAATCTAGGTCAAAGGGGCAGCCATAAAAAATGATGTGACCATCTGTGAGAAATCTTGTCCAAGGAAAATTGACTTTAAGATGAAGTAGTGGACAGAGTAGAGATGAGTTAAGTTTTAAGTGGATATGCTTGATTTGAATATGCCTGTATTTTTCTTTGGTAAAGTCAATAGGCATTTATTAAGACCTTGCTATGTGCAAGACACTGTGCTTAGAGCACTAAAGGTATAAGCACAAACCAAAAGTATAAATCTCAGGCATCCCAACCTGAACTTTAGCTGACAGATCTAGGTAGTTTTCCCAGAGGATGCGGGGAGAGGAGGGCATCATGGCTAACAAACTGTTACTCAGTGTGAGTAGCTCCATGTAACTGAGTGGGTAACAGTAACAGAGTTACTCAGTGAATGATGTTGGTTTAAGAAAATATATTTCTACACTGGCCTGAGATACCTGAGCCCCTATTATTAAGCTTCCCATTTCTACAAATGAGCTAAGATAATAAATTAACTTTTAATCATAAAACAAATATTAAATGAAATAACAAAAGCAATAATATTCATAAAATAAAATTGGTTAACAAAGAACCAGAAATAATAAAATCATAACAGTTTGTCCATAAACCTAGAACATGTTCTTCTATTGGTGTGCATAGATTCTGGGGGTGGATTAGAGAAAAGGATATAAATTAAGAGAAGGCAGGAATTGTTTTTGTACTACCAAACTATTCTGTATTAACTATTTGTATGTGCCATAATTGTGGGATTGAGGTTTTTATCCTGAGTTAGAGGTTCAATGAAAAGATCTTGATGTGCAGTAGAAGTCAGATTAGAAGCAGAGAGAAATAGAAAATGAGAGATATTGTTTACAGAAGCCAAGACAGCAAGAGATAGAACACAGAAACTATCAAAGCTAAGGAACAGATCAACCTGAGGAGTTTCCAGAATCTGGGAGCCACTGACTAGAGACAGCTGGCTCTAGAGCTGATCCAGCGAGCTGATGTGATTGGAGGAAAGCCTTAATCCTAGGAGCTGATTAGGCAAAGAAGAATCCTGTTATGAAAAGAGCTAGTTAGGGAAAGGCTACATTTCATGCTTCTAGTATTTATACCTTGAGCCAGAGGAAAACAGCTCAAAATCCTTCCTGTGCTGCCTTTTACTGTCCCCTGTCACTCAAGAGCAGAAAAACCTTCACAACTCATATAGAACAGACCTGAATAGCTTGAAATAATCCAAGCTTAAAGGGCACTACCTTTAACTTAAAGAGTCTACTCTTACTTCAGTGTTCAGTCAAGGAATTAGACTTGAATAACTTTGCATACGCCATGATTAAAGTGAACTGCTTTTCAGTGAAAGATTGTCACATTACTTCAGTAGCTAGCAAAAGGAATAAATCTAGAAAGCTCTGAAAATCCCAGCATTAGGGTTGCTATTAGTTATAAGTGCTTAATACTGCCCTAGCATCTTGAAAATAGAGAAATGGTTTTATCCAACAGGAAAGCAAAGAGACTAAGCAGAGAATTCCACCTGTTTATGTGCAGACTGTTCTCTAAAAAGTCCATAGGCTTGTAATCTAGAATCATTAGCTGTTCTAGGTTCCCTATGAATGGGCAGTCATCAGTCTTTACCATTGCTCACTAAGCCTGGGCTCCTTAGAGATAACAATTCTGTAATTTCTGGTAGCAATGATTTGATCCTGAATTGCCACCATACACCCTGCCACTTCCACAAACACATCTGCTTAACTCAGAAACTTTTTCATTACATTTTATTTGATATATTGTTGATTGAGTTCATGTGGTTATCACACATAGAGGGCCTTTTGATTCCATTTTTTATCATAACTGCATCATAGGTTCCATCTAGATCTAAAGAATTTTTGTTAAATTAGACAAACTCAAGACATCATTCCTATAATTAGTGTTAACTACTGACTGATAAGGTGATTTTTGCTCATTCAAAATAATATTTTGAGGATTTTGACCTGTTTTTATCAGGTGCTGTACTGAAAATGTCTATCAATACACTCCCTCCTTCTAATCTAGGAAGTATAAATTGTTATTATATTTCATTATTATTAAACAAAGTTTTGTTATAATAACTTCAAAATACTTTACATTCAAAACTGTAGATTGCGATAAGGATAGTATAAATATTAATTGTCTTACATTTATTCTTCATATTAAGCTTTGATTTCAGAATACCACAAGATATCTAATATATTTAGTCTGTTTCCTTTTTGATAGTTTTATGCTCAATGTGTTTTTCCTAAAAAAGGAGCATCATCCATTGTTTCCATTTAATTTCTAGATTGAACTGGACAGCTTTCAGTTTCTACTACTTTCTTGCCATGTTAATAATTTTATATTTATCATGATATCTAAATCATTAAGGAAAAATTTACTGTGGTGAAGGAACTATTTAATTTGTGTTTTGTCATTGATGATGATTTGCTTTTGTTGTTGAAACCATATAGTTATTCATATAAGGAAAACAGTACTAACTGATTTGGTTCAAATACTTTATAAATAAAGGTCAGTTTTCTAGGTAGACATAAAATACTCTTATTCTCATACTTCTCAGGGTTATTTTTATATTTGCAGTATAAATATAAGACAAGAATGTGAAATAGAGTCAAATGTTTTGTGATAATAATGGCAGTATAAATATTATGACACTTTCAAATGTCTTGTTCAATAATTATTCAATCAATAATAAGTTCTTCTGTACACCCTGGGACGTTTTTTGGCATACCCTTGTCATTTAGCTGATATATTGTGTTCTTCTGAATATTTATCATTTGTGTGTTTGCATATGATGCAAAATGTGAAGGCTTTGTATAAGTTAAATCTATCTAATTAAACTCTATTTCGTGTAGATACTGATATTCTTTCTTTTTTGGTCCAACTAGTTATGTAATGCATTCTGATAAGAATGATGGTGTGAATTAAATACCCATTTATTGAGTAATAGCTAAACAAATCATGTTAAATAAATGTCATGGAATATTACTGAAATGTAAAAAATAACAAATATAGTGAAGCATGGGAAAACACATATGAACTGATTCAGAGTAATGCTAATAGTGACAATAACATCACATATATATTTACACATATTGAAAAAACAATTTAAAGGAAAGTTTAGCAATCACAGAAAAATTGAATGGTGAAGAATTAAAAAGAACATGTATGGCACCAGAGAGAACACATGAGAAGACATCTCCCTCTCCAATCTTTACGGATATAAGAAATGCATATGGAACATTGCAAATGTTTTCAGATTTTTAAAATCTATTAGATTTACTGATTTTACTCTTTTAAGAAATATTTGTCATATGAAATGGTTCACTGGGAAAAGTGAAGAGAGGAGTATACTGGAATAAATTTAACTTATATAAAAGAAAAATTCATCATTGACATTTTTTAAATATAATAATGAGATCACCCTTATATCTGAGAGTAAATTGAAAAAGTCCTTTGTTCTTAAGTTACTGGGAAACTTGTGAGCCAGTGACTGTGTATCTTGTCTGGTTCTTTCCATTTCTAACAGTACAAAAAAGCTAGAGTTTCAGTCACTCCCCTTAAGCTAACTTTTAAAAAAAATTTTTAGACATTCATTATGTAAAGAGTGGTATAAACTTTTTATTTTTCCATTGAATCTAGCTTCAATTGGCATTGTTTAGGCTTCATGTAAGCATATACATAATCAGTTATTTTCCACTTCTTTTTCTTTAGTTGATCTTGCTATCTCTATTTTATTTGTTTCTTGTTTCTTTAGTGAAATTTTAGATTGATGTTTTGCTTTGATATTTTCTTCCTTGTACTTTTCATGTTTTCTATTAACGATTTAGGAAATCTTTATCTTTTTGATCCACTTCTTCTCGATATTTATTTCTTTTCTTGACTTTATTTGGATGAATTTTGAAACTTTCAACTATACATACTAGCTAGATATTAATATAATAGTTTAGTGCCTTACCATAATTTTAAAAAAATCACTTCTACTACCCTGTTGTTTGACGCCTATTGTTAGATATATTCCTTGATAGCATATCATTCCTTTTTTGCTTTATAATATAGAAGTGATTATCATATGTACTATTTCTACATTTTCTATCAAATACTATAGTAGAATATTTTTTGCTGATGATTATAGTAAATGTTAGATTTTTTAACTCATTCTGCTTTGATACAATTGGTCGCATAGCTGTCAAACTTAAAAAGGTGTTTTTTTTAATTCCAAGATAAGTTTGCCCATCTCCTTTTCAAATTGATTTGTCATCCCTGCATTTTTGTTACCTCTTTCATTTTAAATAGTATTACTGTTTTTTAATTAAGTTAATATCAGTGATTTCAAATTCCTTAATTCTGCCCTCTTCAGATTTCCCTTAATGCCTGCCTTCCATTCATTCACATATGATTTCTTTAAAACTGGACTCAGGCATGTAGTTATTTCTTAAGCGTGCCTGAACTTGTCAACAGCATATTGTTGTATGACTTGATGCTGAGAATACTACGGACCAAAGCAAAGTATGAAGTTCTTGATTATAAGTGTCACATCAGTTTCCAGTTTATTAAGCTATATTGCACATAGTAAAAGTAGCAATATGTTCGGTCCATTTCATGAATATCCATGGTTTGCTTTCTGTAGTGGACAATGGCATTTGCACTGAGAACTTTTCAACAGATTTGGGTGAATTTCTGATTTGGTATTTGAATAAATCTTCCCTTTTATTATACTAGACCATGAAGGAATAGCAATTGTCATGAATTTGTTTGTGTCAAGAATTATTTTGAGTAGGTCTCGCCTATAATTACATGCTACATCCTATTTTTTAAACTACAAGGAGTAGTTCTATGACATTGGCCAGTGTGCCAACCCAGTTATTGGTATTTCTAGAATACAGTTCCTTAGATTTTCATATTTCTTGCCAAAACAATCATAAATCAGAGACTTTGCTACTCATCATCCTGGCTAGCAATTTTGGACTTTGCAGTCCAATTGCTTCGTAATATAGTCAGTTTGACTTTGTGTGGTTGATACTTGATTCATCTTATTATTATTTTATCATCATTTCCACTGTCATCATTAGCGTCATTATCATCATCATCACTGCCATCATTCCTTTTCATAAACTCTGGCAACCAAAATAATTTTACTTCTTGATTATTAACTGTTTTAGTGGATACAATTCAACCTGACTCAGAAAGACCTAGAGTCAAAAACTATCTTGAACATTTAATTACTCTTTGACTGAACACTTGGCTTAATTTCCCATTGCCTTAGTTTCTTCATCTGTAAATGAACATATTCGCAGTTTGTATTTTTCTGTATTTTTTGTGAGAATAAAATAAGAAAGTATATATAAATACTTTGAAAACTTTAAAAATTGTTATATATGCTGCCGATTTTAATTTTCTCTTGTGCAATTTTAAAAGTGTAGCATTCTAATGATGAGTTTTAGTGATAACCTCCAATTTAAATAGTTGGTCAGTAATCAGAAAATAAACTACAATGTCAATAGAATTTGAAAGATACTTGATAAAATACAATGTTAAACTTATCAGAGATGACCTTGGATAAGGCATTGCTAAGGCATTATTTTAGCTGGAAGGGGAAATAAAATCTTTCTTCAAAACTTTATATCAGTAAAAAAAAAACAGAGTTGCAGAAGTTCATGAAGAAAAGACATAAAATGTGAGATTTGAATTATGATAAAGGAGAAGATAATCTGAACAGTAAGAACCCTGCTACAATTGGAAAATATTCTTAAAATAGCCACATTTATGTGGAGCAAGGACCAAGGAGTAAATATGAATGTCTCTGGATCCTTTGGAGAAAAACAATCTCAGATGAAGATTGATGTAACTACTCATCACAAAGCTTAAGAAGTGATTAAGAAATGGGTTATAATTTTTCCCCCATCAGTTTTCCCTATCTTCTGTCTTTTCCCCTTTTATTTCATTACCTTTGCCCTTTTTAAATCTAAGTTTCAAGATATATAAAGAAGGATTTATTAAGCACTTATTATTTGCTAACTAAGCAGTGAGAATAAAGAAAGATTAAACAACATCCAAACAATGATATAAATAGGTTAATTTGGAGTAAAATCCAGAGGGAGGGAATTAGTATTAAGGAGACCAAGAAAAATGTTTTTGCCAAATATGAGAGTAAATTCATACTTTAGTTCTCTTTTCTTTTCTTTTTCTTTTTAAATTTTTTTTTTGCAAGGCCACTTAAGTGACTTGCCCAGGGTCACACAGCTAAGTAAGAGTTAGGTTTCTGAGGCTGGATTTGAAATCAGGTCCTCCTGACTGGACTGCAGAGCCAAGGCTCCATACACTGTGCCACCTAGCTACCTCTTTAGTTTTCTTTTCATGGAAGAGTATAACCTTATTCAAAAGGGACAGATTGTATAAATAGTGACATAAGGGAGTATTTTGTTTCATGGACTTATTCTCATATGAGAGTGTTCATGAGCTGGAATAGTAAAGTATGGAGAACATTTTGCTATGGCTCAACTGTGGGAGAAAAACAGTCTCCTGCTCCCTTGTGACTGATCATTAACTCTCCCCTGGAATTATGACCCAGAATGGCTTAGAGAAACAGAGCTATCAGCACCAGCTGCCACCAATGCTGACTAAGGGTCTTTGGCAATTTCTTTCTGACCACTTTTCTAATTCCCTTCCCATCTCTGGACTGAGAGCTTCTGAAGCTGCTGCTGCTATGCCTGTTCTAATTGCCTCCTCCAATGTTCACTAGTTAGTTTCTGCCATGGTCTGGACTTGCTCCCACTGCAGTTTTATAGACTTCTGTGAACTTCCTAAGTTGTTTTAGGTTAGAAAAATGTCTCCTAATATTTTGTTGACTCTGTTGCTCCAAAACATGATTTGGAGTACTATTTTAAAGTTGCTTAGAGGGGAATGGTGGAAGAGCTCCTCTAATTCTGGCCTATTCTCTGCCATCTTGGCTCTGCCTCAAATCTCTTTATTTTTTTGCCATCTTTTTTCTGTTGTAATGATTATTTTTTGTTATGTGTAATGGCCTAAAAAAGTCTATCAAACAGGCAAAAAAGTCTGAAAATATATGTGATGTACCGTATTTGTAGATCTGCCAGCTCTGCAAAGGAACGAGGTATAGTTGTGCTCTCTTCTCTCTTCTTTTTTTTCCCCCCTTACATTAGTCACATTGTGAAATAAGAATCAGAACAGAAAGAAAAAAAAATCACTGTGAGAGGTGGGGATGAGGAGAAACAACAAAAAAAGTGAAAATAATACCACTCTGCATTTAGACTCTATAATTCTTTCTCTGTATGTGGACAACATTTTCCATAAGTCTCTTGGAATTGTCTTGGATCATTGTACTACTGGGAAGAATCAACTCTTTCATAGTATATCATCACGCAATGTTGCTATTTCTGTGCATATGGCCTCTTGCTTCTGTTCACTTCATTTAGCATCAGTTTATGTAAATCTTTCTAGGTTTTTCTGAAATTTTCCTGCATATCATTTCATAAAACACAGTAGTATTCCATTATATTCATATACTACAACTTGTTCAGCCACTCATTCCCCTTTTGATGGGCATTCTTTCAATTTCCAATCTTTGGCACCACAAAAAAAGAGCGTCTATATAGATATTTTTGTATATGTGAGTTCTTTTTCCTTTTATTTAAAAAAATAAACTCTTTTTGATATATACTTAGTAGTGGTATTGCTGGATCAAAGGGCATGCACAATATCATAGCCCTTTGGAATAGTTCCAAATTGCTCTCCAGAATGGTTGGATCGTTTCACAACTACACCAACATTATTGCTGCATTATTGTTGCAATTTTCTCATCTTCTGCAACATTTATCATTTTCCTTTTCTGTCAGATTAGCCAATGTGATTGGTTTGAGGTGGAATC